>NW_027281937.1:0-255000 GCF_046629955.1 Centroberyx affinis | reverse complement strand
TGTATCGTAAGCTGCAGCTAGCTACCGTTAGCGTAGCTTTGTTGTCGTAGAAAAGCTGATGGCTAAGCTAACCGGCACCTACCTGTCCAACAGAAAACTCAGCCAACTCTGCGTCGCTCATCATCCCATCCTCTCCTTCAATACTCTCCAACGGGTGAAAGTCAACAGATTCACTCTCGTATTGGAACGAGCCGTGTCTGCTTGGCGTTTTGCCTCGCTGTACTTTTTTACAGGTTTTTACTGTTCTGGCAACCGCAGGGAGGAGGGGTGAACTTTGAAAGTTGTGTTTACAAGCCACAAGCAACAAAATCCTACTCAGTATGCCTTTTAATGCTTTAAGATTCAGAGTTCATATTAATACCGCCTATGTGTTATGTGAAGAAAAGTATGTTGACACAGAAGTATTTGCTAATTAATGCATTAATGACCTCATTAGCATGACTAGTGTTTAATATATCATGCTGATTATAGCGGGACATTAGACAGCTCAAGTGCCTCTTGTTTTTATCTCCTGTGTTATCACTGTAATATTCCTGTAACATTCCAATAGGGTATAGTTTATAATTTTGCTGTGATATTTGTGTAGTATCCTAGAATTTACTGTACTGTAGTTCTTTTTCGTAAGGGTAATATCCTCCATCTTTTCATTTTCTCCATCCCTCTCCTCCTTCTCTCCAACTCCCTCCATAATTTCCCATGTTTTCAAATCCCTTCCTCTCTCCCTCCCTCCTGCCCTCATCCCCCTCTTTGCTTTGAGGGCACCCTGCCTGGCCTGTGTGATGTAATTGTATATGAGAGTCGTGTCACCGGGGCCGTGCAGGGGATTATAGATAGAAACAGAGTGGAGTTCCAACCAGGAAGAGAGGAGAAGCTTGGGTTTCTCACTATTGCCAGTAATGTATTAAGAACTTTCTGCCGCCCACTTTCCATCACCTCCGACTCAGCCTGTCATTTATTTTGAGTTTCAGTGAAACCTATAACATAATAGTGTTGTCAATGACATATCTTTTTGTCTCTATTGTCAGACAATAGGACTGTAAAAAGTCAATTGATTAAGGGCTACAGAATGCCAACAGGCAAGGAATTATGTTGCATAGTTGTCAAAAAGACGATAGCTAACAAGCTAGCACCCGGTAACGTACGTGCAGCCAGTTTTGAAAATGCCGAAGAGTTGCTGCTCACCTTTCTGCACTACAAACACATGGAACAAATAAACTATACACATAATAAAATATGCCTACAATTCAATATGCAACCACTTCACTTAGCAGTTAGCATTTTAGTGGTTTAACACAAGAAGACTTCTATGGTGTTGCAATTCTCAAAGATAACAAAATATGTGACAGAGGACAAGACAAGATGTCGTATTTCTTGTCAGAATACAGGAGAAGATATGACAGTTTCAGTAGGAGACAGAAAATGTACATTTTTAAATTCTCCTTGTGTCTGCCTTCCCCTTCTTTCCAGTTTCATCTTTCCTATCAGAAGCCTCTCGTCTGTTAGCTAGCATCTCCTTCAGCCTGAGCTTCTTCAGCCATGACGCCTCTCATTTTCTGTAGCATCATGCTAATGACACCAGCTAGGTTAAGGAGCTTTAGCTAATCGCTGCCTTTTTCAGCTTGTATTCCTCTCTGGAGCTCCCTCTCTCTCCCTCTCTCTCCAATTCCCTTCCTCGGTTTATTGCCCATTCCAGCTAAATCCACACAGCCCTCTGTGCTATTGTAGATAACACAGCCTTGGCTTGGAGTCATGAGGATCTGTCGCTGTGGCATTATAGAATGCATAACGTGCAGGCATGACATAAGCCTTGACACCTACTGTAGGCCTATTAAATGAGGAGTGCAAGTTACGCACAGTCATTTCACGCAGTGTAAATATTAAACGGTTTGTCGGGTGAATCTGGCTAAGAGGGGCTCATGTGAACTGAATGAGTTGGGCTGGCTCGGGCGCGTTACTGTAGTCGGCTGCCTCGTTTTTGAAGCTATAGGTTTCATTTCTCATATTCTGTCTCTCTACACTGTCCCCTCCCATCATCACTATTTACTCTGCAGAGACAGTGCAGGTTTTAACCATGGCTTTGTGAGAATAAGTAATAGAAACAGGCATCATGAGTCAAGAATGACTATTTCAAAATTTCCATTATTGCCCAGGGGAAATTTGTTTTTAGCATAATTTTTATTTTAATTATAGGCTACATGGCACAACCTGTTTCTGTGTAGCCTACTGCTTCTTAAGTTTCGAAACAGTACATTTGACTGAAACAGATAGCAGAGGTTCATTTTAGAGTGCAGAGCTCATTGTTTTCTTGTTATAAGCCTTCATGTTTCTCTCAGGCGCCACCATCCATAGTGCAGCGATGAAGCCGGGGATTATCACTGTGAAGGCTGTGAGATGCCGAGCGAGCTGGAGACTGAGGGCGCTGCCAGCTAGAAACCTCCTTAACCTTTATCACACTGTAGATAGCATCTCAGACAACCTTAAAGGAGAGAGGGAGGGACGGAGTAGGAGTGAGGATGGAAAGAGGTCGGAATGGGAGGAAGGAAGGACGGGAGGAAGGAAGGAATCTGCTGCAGAATTTTCCATACAATTCTCCCGGATGATGGAGAACATCAGCTATTACTGTGCTTAATCTGCATCAGTAGACAGTTCAACGTCACTGAATGGCATATATACTGTGTGTGAGCCCAGAAATGTTCTATACACTCCGTCCATTATGTTGAACTGTTCTTTCTTCTGTGTATCCCTTTGTAAATCCTCGAGCCCCTATCTTTATTTTATTGTACCCTTGCCCTTTCTGTCTATCTGTCTGTCTGTCTGTCTCTCTGTCTCGCTCTCTCTCCCTCGCCGCCTCATCTGTCTCTGCACTGCACTGATAAGAAAGTGCCCGCCCTGTCTCGGAGGAGAAACCATGGAAACGTACCAGCCACGTGTTGACATCACAGCATGTTAAATATAACCGCCCCCCTCGCCACACAACTAGTTGTTCTGCCGTTGATCCTCGCCTTGCTATAAATACATGGTTTCCTTCCCATAATTGCAGCTCCGACAGGCTTGTTTGGATGGAGGGAGGAATAGGAAATGCCGGAGAGAGAAAGAAAGAGCGTGCCTTCTTCTCTATCTGTGTCTCGCCACTGTGTGTGTGCGTGTGTGTGTGTGTGTGTGTGCGCGTGCTCAGCCGACTCCTTCTCATTACAACCCAATCAAGGAGATTGGTGGTGCAGATTGCAAAACTCAGGCTCTTTGAGATAATCTCATTTAGGATGAACACACTCCACTATTACCTTATATGGAACGCACTAAATTAATAGTATTTTTTATTACTGCAGTGAGGTCATGTGAACGTCCCTCTGAAAGAAGCACATAGAAGCTGTATGATATACGGTCAGTTCTGTGTATTTGGACAGTCTGATGTTTTGGCTCTGTGCTCTCATCACTTTGAATGTGAAATGACCATGAGGTTAAAGTGCAAGTGTGTATTAAGACTTTGCCTCTTTCCTTCTTTATATACAGTATATAGTATATTTTCCAGTTAGTGTTGGCTTTAATCCAATATATATATATATATATATATATATATATATATATATATATATATATATTTACATGCACTCCTAGTACCAGGAGTGCATGTTTTTGTAGTAATTTTGAGGCACACTGGTTAAACAGGTAGAGAGCTACAGTCTAGAACTTTTTGTAAATGATTTCCCCTTTTCAGAGAGCCATATTGGCTTTATCTGTCCCAAGGTATTGGGACAGATAAAGACTATGTTCAATAAAGTAGTGATTTTCCACATGATGTCAGAAATGAAAACCATGTACAAATGACAAAGGATGAACATATGATGGATGAACTGTCCAGTTTTTTATGATGCCCACTGTAGTCTGGTTGCTCAGAGTCTACAGTATATGCTTCATATGATAATTCAATAGAGTCATACACCATTAACATGCTTTTGCCATGTACAGTGCTGATAATGACTGTATATAAGCCATACTGATCAGAATATGTAAGCAGTCACAATAACAGTCTTTTGTCTGTGTTTTGGTAAGAGATGATTGATTTGGTGCTAATGATAGAGGGTGGATTTGCTAATGGCCATTTAATGCTTCAGGATTATCTTTTAGGCAAAGCAGTTACATTGTGCAAAAGCAGTTAAGCATTAGGCAAAGCACTAGAGTTTGACGTAAGTGCAGGACGTTTTCCAAAAGCGTGTCTAAAGCCATGCAGCGGTAAAACAAAAGGACAGTGACTGACTGAAGCCAGAATGGAAAAGAAAGAGAGACGAGAGGACAGCGGCTGAGAGTGAACTCTGGAGATTAGCGTGCTGAGCAGTGGGTTGGGTCCGTCTGTCTCCCTGTGATTGTCTCTGTGCACGGGAGACGTTGTGAGCAGAGAGCGTCGCGTGTTGTGACTCAGTCTCTTAGCAGCCACCTCATCTTCTCGACCCCGCGGGTCCCCAGAGCCCGGTGCAGGGCCGACCAATCAGAGGGAGAGTCAACCATGACCAAAAGGCCAGCACTGGGCTGTCGCCAGCCAGGAAACGCTTTCAGTCGAGGGAGTGTGTGTGTGTGTTTGTGTGTACTGTATGTGAATTTAATAGGCTCTGTGTGTGTGGTGGGGGAGAAAAGCTACCTCAATATGTTGTGTGTGTGTGTGTGTGTGCCTGTGCATGTGTGTGTTGGAAGCCTCATAAGTGTGTGGGTGATGACGCAGTCCTACCCTATCCCACTGTCTCCTAATGCAGTTTAATCTCCCTTAAACCCAGATGATTTGTTATTTCCTCTGCCACACACGCGCACACACACATACACATGCACACACACACTCTTCTACACACCCTAAGGTACTGTAATGGGATGTGTGTGAGCTCAGATTGGGGAGAGATACACATGGCATGGACCCAGGAAGAAAACTCTTCCTGCCATATCAAACTATATAACCACAATTCCCAAACAATAGCTGATATAACATATAACAACAAATGTGATACAGGGATTTCCAAGTTTATAATTAGTTCTTCAATAGTGTGGAGAATACACCCATCATTTGTATTATGTACAATATATTTGTATTATTAACAATACTATGACACTATTATTAACATATCACCGTTTTCTAAAATAAACATGTGCTTTCACTAGTGATGGGAAAAGGAAAGGGAGGAACATTCCAAAAAAAAAAGCAGAATTGTGCACATATCATATTCACTATCTAGGCTTTCCATTTACAGTATGTTAATCAATTTTTATTAAATATTTATAGATACTTGCTTTTACATGGTGCTCACCTCTCTCTTGGGATAATGTGGTGAGTGCAGTTTTTTTTTTGCTGAACAGCTTGGAACACAAAACACTTGAAAAGTAGCTTTACTAGTTTTCTGCCTACTTTACTTCCCCTTTACAGTACAAAATTATAAAAAATGGGCCCTCCATGTTTGTGATCATTTTGAAAATCAGAGCAGTATGTGTCCGAGTCATGACTCTACAAAGAAGAAAAAACAATTAATTGGTTGTCTGATCCCAGTACAGAAATAAAATGCATTTGTGGAACAACCACACTGGATAAAATATGTAGGCCTTATTCATAAGCAGATGATCAGAACAATTTTTAAAAATTAAATTCCATCAGAGTTAGATAAGTTGGTAAAAGTAATTTCTCTGGTAGGAATACTGTGTGATTTTTATTTGGGTTTGATGCTTGATGCTTGATGTTGTGTGGCTGTCTCTCATGATGCCAGGCACAAGACTCGGTGATTGACAAAGTAAAGCTACATTTTTATCACTGTGACTCGTCATCATCCTTCATCACCTCCTAAACACCCTGTCACCCCCTTCATATACTGAATTTAACCTTTTCATATAGAGCCTCTGGACGCTGCATCGCACCACACCAAAAGGTCACAGTGCTGATTCCCAGAAAAAGTGATCTATTGAGTCCATGTGACCAGACAGTGACTAAGCCTTATCTCTTTCTCCCCTGTGTACCCGGTTTTTGTTTTCTCTCTTTTTTCTCCACAGAGTCCTGTGAAAAGATGACTAATATGCAGGTGGGATTTGGGACATGGGCTGCGCTGTAGAGAAAATTCTGGCCTCCTTCATTTTAAACCCACTGGCCACCCAACTTCTAGTCTAGTCTAGTCTGCACTCAATAAAACCACAGACAGGACTCTGCGTGCTTTTGATTTAAGCTCACTGAGCTCTTTTTATCCTTTTCTAAACAACGTGGGGTAGGGGTCTGCACACACTCAAGCCTCACCATGGTGGCAGCAATTTCAGAGAGATAAGAGACTTCAGACGGAGTCTTTATGTAGGACAGAGGAGGGAGAAAGGAGTGTAAGGGTCAAAGGTGAAGAGCAGGTTTATCCCCTGTGTAAGTTCTTGGAATTCCTGCCTGACGAATATACCCCCGTCCGCCTAGGAGACTTAATGCTCGAGCTAGCAGGGGTTTGGGGGCGCTTTATTTAGCAGCCTTGACCTCCTTGAGTGATGGCGAAGGATCGGAGCGATGGGCGAGAGAGGAATGGGGATAGATAGATGTTAACCCCTCTGTTGTAGGCATGCACACACTCCATTAGCTTGACTAAACACAAGCCATTAGGTTTTGGCAATCACACCTCATTAAGCAAACACACATTGGCACGCTTGCACACGCACAAACACACACGCATGCCCACGTATACACAGACACACTTTCACATCAGAATCTACCCAAACACACACCGCTCATATACAGATGGAGAATCCAATGCACGGCTCTCGCTCTGCAATCATACCTCACAGCTCAGTGGATAATTCCCCGGGGCAGCGACACCACCAGGACATTAACTACCCAGCTTTAGTTGGAGCTGCTGTGGACGCTGAGGAAGGATGGTGAAATTGCCTTTTGGGAATCTCCCTCACTATCTAGCCCGTCTAAGCCCTAATTCATTCCATTCCAATCATAGGTGAATAGCATCCAATATAGGTTCCCCATGATCACATGAATAAATATGAGGGTTCTTACGGGTGTGTGTATCCTGCATATTAATTCTCCGTGCATTTGCTGTGATTCAACGCGCAGATATTTGTGGCATTTGGATTTGCATATGTATGGAGACTTTATTTGTCAAGTTTCTTTTAGCGGCGCTGCACAGCAATTTATTCTGCTGCACACAATGACAGCATGAACTGCGGTGAGACAAGAACTGGCAAGGCGAAATTGTGTGTGTGTGTGTGTGTGTGTGTGTGTGTGTGTGGAAACTGAACTAGAGTGTTAGAGGCCCTATGACCGCTACAGTCATTCACACCTCCTGTCCCTCTCCCAAGATTTCTCACTTCTCTCCATTCACAGCCGTCACCTCTCCTCTGAAGTATTAACATGACATCTCTGCAAGTCCTGCCACCTCAACTTGGCCAGTTTATTAAACTATGAGTGGATCCCCCATATTTTAATAAGCTTGGCTCCCAGTACAAGACTTAATATCCCACATTTTACAGTGCATTACAATTAATTTTGGATGTATTATAATGGTTACGATGGTTTATTATTGTATTCAAAATAGTATTCGGTCTGCTCTTCCTCAACTAACAAACGTATCTCTGCCTGGTTCTCTTCTTACTGATAATACCATCACACTGACCTCAGTCTTCCACCCCCTGTCTGCCTTCTTGTTATATGTGTGTGTGTGTGTGTGGGGGGGGGGGTTGTCTATATAAAGCATTTCACAGTGGGAGAGGGAGTCTGCATTTGTGTGTGTGTGAGAGAGAGAGAGAGAGAGGGGATGATATGTGACTGGTGCAGGGTCTCTGCTGAGGTCTCAGAACCAGTCTACCAAATGGGGTGCTAATAAAAGGCTGTCAAGTATTCTCTCTCTCTCTCTCTCTCTCTCTCTTTCTCTCTCTCTCTCTCCTCTCTCTCTCTCTCTTTCTCTCTCTCTCTCACACAGTACACACACAGTACAGAAAGGAGCGCACTAAACCCAACCACAAATAACCACATGCTAACATAATCTAAAAAACACATGAAAAATGAGAGCGAGAGAGGAGAAAATGTGGAAGCAGTCAACAAAGTACTAGAATTGATAGTTTGAAGGTTTGGTTGCTTACCATACTGTCAGATGTATTTATCAACATCCTTGTAGTGAAATATGGAATACGTCTTTGTGTGTGTGTGTGTGTGTGTGTGTGTAGGTGTGTGTGTGTGTGTGTGTGTGTGTGTGTGTGTCTGAAAGAGAATGAATGAAGAGTGAGTGTCTGCTTATGTGTAATGTGCAGCTGACCCTGTGGTGTCCCAGCCAGGCTCCTCCCTGCCCATTGCCAGACATGGCAGAGGGGGAAATGGAGGGTAGGGGTTATGGGGGGTGTGGGGGGTGAGTCAGCCCTCCCCCTAAAAAGGTGAAAGCCTTACACAACCCAGAAATGTGATTCTTTTCTTAATTACAGCCGGGGTGGGGTCACCCTCACACGCTCAAAATATATGTGGGTGAGGAGGTTGGAGTCTGGTAGGTTGGAGGTGGGAGTGTGTGTGCGTGTGTGTGTGTGTGTGAGAGTTGTGGGCAGTTCTGTGACCCAAAGACCCAACCGATGTTTTGTGTAATTCCCCACCCTCCCTCACACTCTCCCTTCCGCTTTTAGGTTTTTCCATTGCGGGGGGGATTCTCCCCTTCTACAGCAGGTTTTCCCCCACTAATTGCTAAATTGATAGTCATGAGTCTCCCATCTAGAGCCCTGCATTCTGGCCTGAGCCCGACGGGGCCCGAGGCTATGACAGATTCGGGCCAGGCTTCGGGCCGATTTTCACATCACTAGGTCTGGCTCGGGCCCCGGCCAGGCTAGGGCCTAAATTTGAGGCCCGTGCAGGACTCTACTCCCATCCACCCCCCACTGACCCAACCACTCTTCTGCTCCAGTCAGTGTCCCTTACAGGAAAAGTCACATAGTACACGTAACGTTTCACTTCTCTGTTGTTGTCGGGGAACTAGCATGACAGAAGCAGTAAAACATGACTGACATGAAACCTGTTTTATCTGGTGAGGAGAGGAGAGGAGAGGAGAGGAAAGGAGAGCCTCCATTTTGGATCAGACAAAGTCACAGAGCCTAACTACTTCCTGAAAACCCCTGCTGGCTTAATGACCTGATGACTTTGGCTGAAAGGCAAAGGGCCTGTTTATATTTCCGAGTGAGTGATAGTGGAGGGCAGAGTGGGAGCGCTCTCTCACTCTCTCTCTCTCTCTCTCTCTCTCTCTCTCTCTCTCCCTCTCTCTCTCGGGGGATTTTCCTTGTCGTGGGCGCAGCTGCCTCTCCAACTGCGTCGTCTTGTCCTCTCTGCCCCGGCGCTGCCCCCCTACCTCCTCCAACCCCCCTCCGTGTCCCCCCAAGGTCACACGATTCCCTTCAGATCCGGCGTCTGACCTCCGACAACCTGTCATGTTGGGTTGCCATGGAGACATGTGTCATCAGGACCGATGCGTCCCCCTTCGCGGCCTATTTTTACCCGCTCGGCAGGAGCCGGTGCCAGCTCAGTAGGTTGGAATGGAGGTTAAAGTGGAGCTGCTGGGGGAAGTTCGGGGGGACGTTTAGGGGGTTCCAGAGTGGGACTTCCCAGCTGTGGTGATATCATGCCAAGGGTGTCCTGGATGGAATCTGAGTCATCCGTCCACATGATCCATTCAACGCAACGTTATGTCAGCCGGTGCCGGATACAGCAAATGCTGCGACCTGGCCTACAAAGTCAGATGGAAAATCCTTCAGTGCGTAGCCCCAGCAACTTGTGATGGGGGATTTTTAGCGAACTCTATCTGCTGTCCGTGTCTGATTGGTTTAGCTTAGTGGATGTGTTTCCATTTGCCTTGACAAAGCAGGTGTTAGTGTTTAGGCTAGAGTCAAAGGTTCTGTCAACCTCAGGTCTACAGGGGTAAGCAGAGACCAAAAATGAATTAGAATGGCCCTTCAGAGACTGTGTGTATGTGTATGTGTGTGTGTGTGTGTGTTTGTATGTGTTTATGCCTATGTGTTGCTTTCATTTTGGGCTTTTAGTTCCTTGTCTCTGAAATAGTTTCCATATGTTGTGGCTTTTCAGAGTGCACACTTTTTGGCAGCCCACGTGAAGACATGAGCCCAAATAATATTCTCCAGCATGTTAGTGAACGCTCTCGTATATTTATGATATGCTTCGCCATCAGCGTGAGAGTGTGGCTGTCCAGTGGAAACTCCGAGCCTCATGTTTATCAGTTCCTATCTCTTGTGGTCAGACCATGGAAGACTGGAAAAGGGAATGAAACATCTCTATCTTGTCTGTAGTGTGTGTGTGTGTGTGTGTGTGTGTGTGTGTGTGTGTGCCTCAGCAGCTGTTGTGCACAGATTACCAACACACTTGAACATTTGTGCACACCTGCGTGCATATCTTTATCTTTATTTTCTTGGCAGTAAAAATAATACCTCCTTCCTTTTTTATTTACTCTCAGCCCCGATCTGTGTAATGGAAGAGAATTTGGAAGAAAAAGACAATACAGCATACCAAGTAACCTGAGGCAGTGAAGTCACAAGAAAAGTGCAGGTGTGTGCGTGTGTGTGTCTTATTCAGCTTCATAGTTGTATTATACTACAGACTTTGGTCAAATAGTATTTGCAAATTCTTTTTCATGATTTGTTTTAGCCTAATTAAATGCCAGACAGGAGGGATTTTCCACATATGACAATACAGTGATTGTCAGAAAGTTTTGACAAACACAAGAAAGCATTTCATAGTTTTTTTTTTCTGTGATTGACAATTCACTATCTGGATTTTATCCTGATGCTCTAACTCAACCTGTCAGGTAATTTATGTTAAAACAAAGGCTAAGTGTAATATTTGCAAAAACTATTATACACTACCAGTCAAATGTTTGGACACACCTGATTGAATGTACTATGTTTTTCATTATCTTAAAGTCCTTTTGATCTAAAGGCTTAAGCTTAAATGATTGAAATTAGTTTCTTAGACAAATAGAAATAGTGAAGTTGATGCCTGTGTATGAATTTCTTTCCAAAGCCTTTGCCTTTCCATCAAGGACCAAAGGGCGGCTACTTTAATGAATCTAAAATATAAGGCAGTTTTGATTTGTTCAACACTTTTTTGGTCACTGCATAATTCCATTTGTTTTATTTAATAGTTTTGATGTCTTTACTATTATTCTAAAATGTGGAAAATAGGAAAAATAAAGAAAAATGTGGTGTGTCCAAACGTTTGACCGATAGTGTACCTCAGTCTGTCGTACTATTTGATTTTTAAATATCCTCTCTTAAGAAGCCTGGGGGAGCCGTTTCTGGCACCGCAGCCCTATCCATGGAGTAACGTGATCCCGGCGCTATGTCACATCACAGAACCCCAAACAGAAGTGCAGGAGGTCACCGCGACACCTCAGTCGTATAAGCGGCCTAACAAAGGCTGGGTTTTCAGAGCGAGTGGAAACTTCCACTGTCCTTCCTTGTGCCAAAGTGTCACGGTGTCGCTGAGTTAGGGCTGGGGTTGACTGAGAGCTGACAGGCCGACACATCCACACGCACGCTTTCACGAAGACACATACACTCACATACTTTGCCTCCTTTTATCCCTGTCTCTTGTTCCCTCCCTCTCTCTCTCTCTCTCTCTCTCTCTCTCTCGCTCTCGCTCTTTCTGAATCTGACCCTGTGCTCTGTGAGTGTCAGCATGGATCAACAGGTCATGACTCCTCACCTCCAGCGACCCACAACAAAAAGATGGAGAGAGACAGCCGGAGGGAGAATGAGAGAGAACATTATCTGAACGACTGTGACTAAGCTTTATTCTGCTGATGCAGAGATATTTGGAACATTCCTTCGGAAGCTAAGGGAATGTAGTATGTTTTTTGTTCTTTGACGCATCAGCTGGTTTTAAAAGGAGTTTTGACAGAACATTCCCCAACCGATGAATAACTGATGTTTTTTTTTATATCCTAAGGTGAGTTTCCTGAGTTTGTTTTGGCACAAGGCCAGACTGACGTGCTCCAATATGCACGTAATCTCTCCCCCCCATTACTCACCTAATGGTCTGACCCATGCCCACTGATGATCGCTATGGTGATGTCAGAGCAAAGAGCTCAAAGCGGCTTTGGCGGGGTGGAGAGCAGGGGGGGTGAGGAGGGGGTAGAGGTTAAAGAGGTGGCACTGAAAACAATCCATAATGAGGGGAAAGACAAACACAGCCATACACACACATGTACATATGAACACACACATGCGGACCGACACAAAACGTCCCGACAGACACAAAACTCCCAGTCACCAGTCATCAATCACCCAAGCCAAACCAGCGGCTGCACAGAGGGATTAAGACACACAGCGGGACGCCAGCGGGAAATCGTCTCACCACAAAAGTCATCATCAGATCAGGGCGGCGGTGCTCCTGAGATGTGGAGGGCGGGTCACGTGACCGGTGTGTGGCGCAGACCGGTCGGTCGGGGGCCCAGCCATGATGTAATGGTCACACTCATGCCACGGCGCAGCCTTCTGCAGCACAACGCTGCCATAGACCCGCAGGCAGACTTTCGTCCTTTTCCACCGCGGCAACTGCCCTCGCATTGGCTGAATAAATATTTATGGAGGGGATTTCAGAGATTTGTGTAAACAACGGAGGTGCTTTACTATTGGACGGAGGGGGGTGTTTTTCCTCCTGTCATGTTAACTATTTTCCCATTGGTCAAAAATCATGTTTGGAGGGATTTAAAGAAGCTTTAGCTACTGGATGAAATGATTTGAGTGCTCTACTTCCCTTTATTATTAGGCAGTCGTCTTCAGGGTTGAATGTTGACATTAAGTTTAAGTCTGAATCCATTTCCTGGTACAGATATCAAAAGACCTGGTTCAACTGAGAGGGCACTGAGCAGCTCCGCACACCCTGATCACCAACACCAAGAGGTTCTCAGACAGGCAGAAAATTATTTCTGTACAGGTTAGTAATGCCAGAGTGAAGGGCAGAGAATTCAGAAGACCTGTCTGGGTCTGGTGCTCTGTGTTATTGATGCTTATTTTAGCAGGCATGTCAGCATCCACAGAAATTGTTCACTGTACTAGAATGAGGAGCGCTGGCATTATTCTGATGTATATTCATATCCCCTATGATTCCCAGCATCGGAGCTGCATCAATAGGCAAATGCCCGCAATTGCAATTGGCTGGAGTGGAGCTGGAGCACTGTGCATTAGGGTAAACAAGCTGTGCTCCAGAGATAGCACTGAGGCCATTCACCCCACCCTGGCACTGAGCTGATAATAATACGAGGCTGCATGCACACACAGACAGACAGAGACGCACACGCACGCACTCACTCCCTTCCCTGCTTACTTCAATGCATCACCGCTCCACCAGCGAGGTAACACGACACAAAAGAGAAACAATACAGTGAAATGTCCTACAACCTCCCAGGAGTGCATCACCACGGTCTCATGCTATGCCCCCGGTTGTGCCCCAGGTTGTCATTCTCATTTACTCAGTGGGTTTTTAACAATGTGTCCAACATTATGCCCTGTGTGCGCTCGTGGCCCGCCCCAAGTGATGACCTCATCTGACAGCACAGCTGCCAACAGGCAGCAGACTGCTTATGAAACAGGGCCATTCTATCCCTAAAATTCAGGGGTTGTGCAACTGGAGTGGGCGCATAGTGTGTGTGCGTGTGTGAGTGTGTGTGTGTGTGTGTGTGGAGTATGTGAGTGTGAGTTTGTATGTGGTAGAAATGGTGTGATTATGCAACAGTGTGGGGGGTTGATATTATAGCTGCAAATAAAATTCAGAGGAGGTTTAGAGCCGTGTTGTGCTGCTGAAGGACAAGAGTCACCGTGCATGCACACGCGCACACACACACACACACACACACACACACACACACACACACTCACACAGTCTCAGTCCACTCTTGAATAATAGATACAGTAGCATCGTGTCAAAGTCCTTGGAGTGGCCTGGAAACAGAGAGCAGATTAAATGTGCACCAACCCTGACCTCAGCCAGACCATGTTACACACACACACACACACACTGACACACACATCACACGGTCTACTGTGATGACAACACTCCCACTGACCAATGAGATCAGCTACAGTTAACAGAGCTCCAAGGAGCAGCTTCATATCAGAAAATCATGATTCCCAGTCTATTTGAAACCTAATGTACTCAAGTTACTGTCATAGTTACAGGCAGTGTCTATTCATTTTACATTTTTAAGACAGACGCACAAGTGCCTTTATCACACCCAGTAGTTAGAAACTGGCTTCTTCATACACCTACCTGAGATATACACATACATGTACTCCCACAAACTCCCACTTGCATGTGTGTTTTACCCCAAGGGTCTTGAACAACAAGGAGTTCAAAAAGTCTTCATCAGGGAGAGACACTGACTGTCACAGAGGATTGAATGTGTGACCTTCTTGTTACACATCCATTTCTTTCTTTCTGCCCGTAATGTTGCTTTCCATTCAGCACCTTCACTGCTGCAATCAATATAGGAATCCTGAATGCTAAAAATAATTCTATTTGATTTACGGTATATTATGTTTTTTTCTCTACATCTCTGACTCTTTGTGCCCCCTTCACTTGTCAACAACGTCACACATGTCGTAAACAAGAGCGTCTTACGCAGGATGCAGACCTTCACAAGATCAGTAACCGTCCTTTGGAGTTACACCTCCAGCTCTGGCCATTCTAACCCCCTTTGGCCGGCCTGTTACGCCAGGAGGAGCTTGTGTTCGTGTTTCACTTTTCAGCTGCAGGGAGAACAAACATGGCCTACTTGTTGATAATTGGACTTGTCCCCGAAACCCTTGAACATCCCCTGCTTTCCATCCCTCCAAACTTCTCCTCCTCCTCCTAAGGAGCCATGAATAATGGAGCGAGCCTTGCGTCATCATTTGTACGGGTAACAATGTTGGCATGTCAAGCCAAGGCATCCGATCCTCTCTTCCAATGACATGATGGAATATGTTGGCCGGTGTTAGTTTTCACCAGGTAAGGCTGCAATATTGATGAAGAGGGTGAGGCGATTTTTCCACTGCCTCAGCTCCCAGCTCCCCCTCTCGTTGGCTCGTCCCGATCATTTGATACGGCGCTGTGCCGGGGCAGCGACTGGGCCGGCGGGTAGATGGTCGGGCAAGCCGGACGAAGGAGTGCAGAGGAGAAGGGAGGAGCAGAGAGCGGCGTGTTGCACATTTTCCATCTGTCATGAAAGTGGAGCAGCTCATTATCACAGAGTGCTCTCCACTGAGCTGACCTGAAAAGAGTGTGTGTGTGTGTGTGTGTGTGTGTGTGTGGTTTGTGAGAGTGTACGTATGGTACTCCTGCCTCTCTAGTGGTATATATATGTGTGTATACAGTTGTACGGGTTGTCAAGTGTGTCTGCTCAAGCGTACTCTACTATACACACACCCTCTTTGCATTTGATCAACCCTTGAGGCACCAAATTGATGTTGTCATTGTTTTCCTCAAACGTCTCAGCTATCTTGCAAATAGTTAATGCAATTTTGCTCTGCTTGGGTGAATCATGCCCTCAAACGCATGTAAATAATGTAGTGGAGGCAGAAGTGATACAGTGGCGGGTTGGTATTATAAACGTAGGCTTTTGTGACGCCATTGCAAACTAAGCAGTGTGAATAATGTTAAGGAAAATGATGGTTAAAGGGAAACTAACAGGTTTTATTCTCTTTATCATTCAGAGTCTGTTTTGAGGGTCTAATTGTTGATCTGTATACACAAACTCTCATCTCTCTCTCCCTTGTCGGTTTGCGGTGAGTCATTAGGCCACTTGTGTTCTGTTCTCTGTTTTTGCTGTTGCACTGCAAGCAGTAACACAAGCAAGTAAACAAGTGCGAGTAGCGGTTCATGTCAGCCAGTTAGGCATCACATTAATTATTTTTTTGTTATTATTCCTTCCTTCATTGTCTGTTTTTAGTCGAGCTTTTCCTAGATACTCTTTTGTGAATTGAAAATCCACCTTGTGCACTTTGTGATGAGCATAAAGCAATTCCAAAGGGAGAGAGTATAAAAGAGCTCTCTCTCTCTGCATGCTTGGTCCCCAGGGTTTAATGTCACAGTTGAGAATTCAGCATGTCAATTCGTGGCTCTGCTTGCGGCCACAACAGAAACAGTGGCTCTGATAGAAGAGGGCAGACAGAGTAAAGGATAGGGGGAGGAAGAGAAAGAGAATGGAGAGAAAGTAAATCTGGAGGGACCTTGCTGATTGGTAGCAAAGCCTCTGAGCCCAGACGTCCATCTGAATAAAAACAATTTCCAGCTGTTGCTTTTTCTTTCTTTCTGCCAACAGCTACACTAACAGGCAAGTGGAGCTTTGTCAGGAAAGATCTAGACTCCAAGCATCACCGGGAAAAAAAATGGCTGCTGAGCAGTTGGGCTTGAATCTGAGACATTGTCCTTATTGGAGCAGAATCCAAGGTTTGAGGCCACATACCTCAGCGAAGGAATTGTAGCACACTGTGAATCCTTCAGTGGGCTTTGCCACTTGTGCCTTGACTGAAATGAATTTCCCTTCCCAGCTCAACTGTGATGATTGATTTCAAGGTCTGGCTGCAAACCTCTCCAAACTGTAGTTGGCAAAAGAATCTGTTCTCAATAGCCTTTTCATAATTTGTCCTCCCTCTGTTTGACAGAAAGGATACCATAGAGGGCATAATTGATTACCTGCTGTGTCCTTGTTATGTCTACAGCCTTGGAGCGGCAGAGTGCTGGATGTCGTGTCACACAGCTAGCCATAGCGCACGGCTGCCTTGGTTAATCAGAAAACAGGCCATAGCGTTTCTGATGGCTCAAGCTTGATCCTGCAGTGGAAACCGTGGTGGGCGGCAGAGCCGCTTTGTGAAATCATTCATTTCACAGCAATAGTTGAAACATTAACGTTAAGCTCACCATCAAATATGCTGACATTGTGCGCTGAAAATTAACGCAGGGTTGCGCATCACATTTTCCTGCCATCATAGACCGCCAGTTGTATTGTCTGCTGCCACCGTCCAACACTGCTCTGTTTTGGTTGATTTACTGTAGGTCATGATGTGTGTGTGGGTTATGTCACTCCCCAGGCAGATCCGTCCCCAACACGTTAGCTCACTAACAGGAAGTGAACTCTAACCCAGCAAGAGACACATCCTCTTTCAGTTCTTCAAGCCATAAAGCTTCTGACAGGAGTCATAAACCTACATGCTCAGCTATAAAAACAACAGTCCTCCTGGCTTCTCGGACCCTTTACAAATCAATACTGCCTCTTTTTTTTTTACAATGGAAAAGTAATTAAATCTTGGACATTGTCCAGGAGAGATATAAGCCTCCACTATCTTTGATCCTTCTCACTCATCATATAACCCACTTATTCAATCGTTTCCTTCCCTTGCAATAAACAGGCATTAGCTCTCCAAATTGCGCCGTCAAGCCTTCACCAAGAGCTAGGGAAATTGTCAACTAAGCATGATTTTGTTCCAACCTGTTTGGCCCATCTTGTGGTTATAAAGCCCGGTGTGCCTCAGAGACCAAAGGTGGCAGAGCAGTGATTTGGCTTGGGGCAAAGTATGCTCTCTTTCAGACAGGCCACTGGGTTCATTTCATGCACACAGCATGTTTTTCTTCTCTGCCTTTTCTTTGGAATATGTCTTGTGCTATTAGTCACCGGGTTCACCAGGAATTATCCTCAAAACATCTTATATTGAATGCAATTGCATTACTTTGTTTTCACTTTTGGCATTGTAGGTAAGAAGGAGAAAAGAAACTCAAGATTGAAAATCCATTCTGAAAAGGAGACGAGAAGAGTGAGATAAAAAAGAGCCAGAGTGAGTGTGTGTCTGCTCGCCGAATTGAGTAAAGACACTTGACCTTGTCCACCCCCTCTCAAGCCCCTGGTTAACGGGTGCAGCATCAGACCATCTATCTTGAGTTGGTTTATTGAAGACACAAGCTATACGAGTCCTCTGAACTTGAATGAATGTTGCGGGGGATGGAATGTGGGTTCAACTTAAGCCTAAGAGCTAAATAACCTTGTTGTGCTAATACAGTATGCAGATAAGCCTTTAAAAGCTCAAGCTCTGATCTTCATAACTTATGAAGCATTAAAAATGTGCAATAAGTGATATTTCTGCACTGCGGCAGGTTAGCGTTGGTTAAGTTTTAATCTCCGAGTGGTTGTGTTTGTCGGAGTCTGCTAAAGGTTAACCCCAATCAGTATGGAAGTAATTCTATGATGAATTGACTAGACAGCTATGTCCTGGTCTGACCTAGTTAACCATATGCATAATATCCCTCTGCTCCAATTGCTGTTGACTCACAGTAGGATGATGATGCCTTCTGTATGTGAGGAAAGGGAGAAGCTGAGTCTTAATATGTGACCAAACGCCATGAACTCATTTAACTTTCCAAACGTCATTTAACTTTGCAGGAGATAGAAAAAGTTTGATCAGAATGCCCTCTTTGATGCACTATTTAATAATTCAGACTAATTTATTCACTCCTATTTTATGATATACCATTTTAGAGCTCTGAATGCAAAGATTAATAATCTATGGGGGAAAAAAACACTATCTCAACGCTCTCACCACAATGTGCTTGTTTTCCTATGTTGGGTCACATGCTCACCACGCTAAATTCACCCTGGAGCTGTTTTTTATCAGCAAGTTCCTGTTTTTAGTCTCCAGTTCAGCAGCAGCAGCCCATAGTGCTTAATATGGGGGACATTCTCATGATGCTCAAGTGCATGAATTAATCATAATAGATCGCCTTTAGCTGGTCCTATTGCATTTGCTCAGTATGATATCATAATATAATGTGTTTGCTGAAGTAAAGCTGCCCTCCATGGTAATTACCCTCCACTGTCTGTTAACAGGGGAAGGAAAGGATTGTTCAGTGTGGAATAATTGGTATGGCCGGCTTTGTCCCAGGGGAAGGGGTCAGTGTGTGTGTGTGTGTGTGTGTGTGTGTGTGTGTGTGTGTGTGTGTGTGGGCATGCCTGCATGTGTGTGAGAATGTGATTGTGTATGTTTGTATTGGGATTGTACTTTGGTGTCTTACCCTGTCTATCATGTTGACTGCACATGAACCCATTCGCTCACAGGTCACCTCTCTGACTAAAAATGAGCTCTTGGACCCCCCCCCCCCTCACCACCACTACCTCCCCCAAACTCTCTCGCTCTCACACACACACATACACACACACACACACACACACACACATAGGCACCCTGGGTCCCTGGTAGAATCTCCTCTTCTCCTCCTAATTGCCCCGGGGGGGTTACTGGACCTTGGCATTCCACTCACTCAGCACTTGGAGTTTAGCCGCTCGCCCGTGTCAGGGCATGACAGGCGCGCCACCCTGCATGTCCCGACAGCGATACCGCTCCGTGGCAACACGTTAACACTTGTGCCGCCCCTACCAACGCAGCATGATGAGCCATGGCACAGAGACAGGTAATGATGTAAGCCTTACTGCAGGCAGTCCAGCCAGTGCTCCTTGTTGTGATATCATTTTCCCTCGCAGTATTTCTGGTTAGCTGGTGAGTATGTGTTGGGCTATGTTAGCTGCTAGGCCCAAGGGACGATTTGAGCAGAATGAGAGAGGATGAGAAAGGACGGCTTCCCCCTTGTCAGCACGAATTTCCTTTGTCAATTTTAACTTTTAAGGGAAAATGTGTGCAGATGCAGCAATTTACCCACAATTCACTGGCTGTGTTACATTTGCGCAAATTGCCCACCGGCTATGCCCAAGGATTGTACAATTCTTTTGAAGTGCTTTTTCTGGAGCTTGTTTGTCCCTTGTTATATTGAAGTAATGGAATAGAAACCTATTTACAGATTTTGCACTCGACCCTGAAAACTGCTATTTGAATGCATGTGTTTGTGTGTAGTTGAGAGCATAATGGCACGGTTAAGTATGTGTGTTTGTATGCATGCACGTGCATGAATGTATCCTCATCTATGTGCAATCTGTCACTCCGCAGCATAGAGGAGTAACAGATTGCACAGTTATAAGATCTGGTACATTGTGACAGCAGAGATATAAAGCTCCGATGATGAGACTAATCTTTCCATTCAGTTGTCACAAACTCATGGCTATTTGTGTATCTTGTGTGGTGTGATTGAAAAAAAGTATGACTTTCATGGTGGCAAAACAAATTGAGGCAGATGTTAGCTACAGATTAGAGAAACAGGATTGTGAGGGGAAGATCACCAGTTGGAATTCCCAGACAGGGTGGGAAAATCTGGGGGAAATGAATGAGTATCACTCTCCACTCACTCAGCAGCAGCCATTGATGCACCCTGGTGCAGTGCACTTAACCCCAACTGCTCCAGTGTGGCTGCTCAGTGGCCAAAAGCAGAAGACTGTGGTTGCACTGGGCAGCTCTCGGGTGTGAATGTGTGCAACTGTATGAATATGAAGCAGGGTGTTGCAGAAAAGGCAAATGTTTGTGCAGCAATCTTTCCCTGAATAAATAAACATTTAAAAAAAAACATGTTTTTTCCCAAATCACATCTCACAAGTGACACCGCTATAGTATTTGTTTGAGTGGCTGGCTCTGTTGACTCATGGTACTTAACCTTGGCCTCTCTATACATACTGCTGTTTAAGTAGCATGCATGTCAAACATAAGCACTCTCTTCAGATAAGAATGCAGCGGCAGTATACATGATGTAGCTTACAAGTGGGGCCAGATGAGACCGCTCACTCTTTACAGTATGCAGGGCTAGGAGTGCTGCGTTCAATTGCAGAACTATATTTTTAATCATTAGTCATATATTTTGCTCTATTCTAAAAAGAAAATGATGTGCTCCAGGAGGCAAGAGGCAATTTAGAAATGCATGCTTGCTGGTGATCATTTTGTGGGTCCGCATAACAGCTGTTGAAGCACAAACACTCTCTCACTCTCTCTCTCTCTCTCTCTCTCTCTCTCTCTCCCTCTCTCTCACACACACAGACACACACCAGCGGGATAAATTGAGTTCTATCAGGTCATGGAGTTTAAAAGGATGTGGTGATGGCTTCATTTTCCTTTGGCCTGGAGACAGTGAGTGACTGTTGGGATTTACCTGACCTCTCCTTGTGCGTCTCATTTCCCCCCCGGCAACAGCCTGCAGTCCCCCTGCAGTTGAAGCATGCCCTCTATTTGGATTGTGCAAAGTTTCTTTGACATAAAAATATGTTGAATGGGGCCGCCGTACGCTTTCATGCTTTGACATTATTGTGTTCATTTTTCAAGATAAAATATGGCTTTGTGAAATTCACCGTAGGAGTACTATTTGATCAAATTTGTGTCAATTTACTAAATAATTTCTAAATGGATGTGCAGAAAGGACCTGTGTTCCCATATGTAGGCTTTTACCTAAACTTGTCTTTGGTGCCCTTATGGTTTATTTTAACTTGGACAGGCCTGACAGCCTGACTGCCTTAGCTGTTATTTGCATTCCCTTTCCATAAACCACAATTTTATTTAAAAATTATTCAAATTTCTAATCCCATTGAGATCACAAATGAAAAAGGCAGACGTGGCCCAGAAAGCAGCATCAAGACAAACATAAAAGTTGTAGACAAACAACATACAACAATATACAAAAGCAAAATACAGTCAAAGTCAAATAGAAGTGAGAGCAAAGTACAATTTTCTCTACTGGAGCACAGAAGGCAGTGCTCCAGTATCTATTTTATTCATGTGTGTTTGTTTGCTGTATGAGATAGTAGTAAAGAGATGACATCATGGTTTTATACTCCGGTTCTCATCGTGCCTCGAAAACCATTAGAAGCTACTAGAGCTGTGGTGGCACTGTATGTAATCCCTTCTGTGCGTGTGTGTGTGTGTGTGTGTGTGTGTGAGAGAGAGAGAGAGAGAGAGAGAGAGAGAGAGGGGAGTCTAATCCTGGTGTGTCTGATGGTGTAGGACTTAAATCTGTGTGTGTGTGTGTGTGTGTGTGTGTGTGTGTGCGTGTGCATGTGTGTCTGCCTGTCTTGTATGTGTTTGCATGTGTCACTGACGTCAGCAGTGTCGTATTCTTCATCCAAGCATGTATATACAGTAACATGCTGTGTGTGTCTGTATGTGTGTGTGCATGTGTGTGTCTGTCTGCCATGATTGAGTGCGACACTCACAGACACACACACACACTCTCACACACACACACACACACACACAGGGATCAAACCAGCCAAATGCCTCTATCAAACCCCCTGCAGTCCACTATCATCCCATTCCCTGGCATGGTGCACAGCTTAACCGACAAGTCTGTGTGTGTGTGTGTGTGTGTGTGTGTGTGTGTTCCATGCATCCCCGCCATCTTCTCTTTCCTTCCTCACCACCCTCTCTATTCCTCCACTTTTCTTGTCTTACCTCCCTTCCTCCCTTCAGTCTTCCCCCGTTCCTCCTCTCCTCTCCTCTCCTCTCCTCCAGTGTATTTCTTCTTTAACAGCAGGGTACGCGGAGTAGACAATGACCTTGCCAGCTAACTGAAGGCTTGTCAAGCTAAGAGCAAGAGAGGCAGCATGATAGCTGGGCTAAATTGATACAATCCCCTGGAAAATTGGTCTAATCTTGTAGAAAATAGATGTGTCCAGCAGGATGCTCTCTCTCAACCGTGTGGACGTCACATGCAGAGAAAGCTAAAAAAAAACCACACAAAAAACGGAGAGAGTGGGCATGAAAGAAAAAGGCGGTACATCTAATTGGATGTTATTTCTGTGATTCGGTTTACAAAACACAGGCAGTTTTCTGTATTCAAAGAAGCAGGAAATATGTTTCTATATAAGATTTTGACAGATTCAGAGGAGGACAAGGCTTCGTACCAATGTTTTCTTACCTATACACTGACTTTGATGGTGCATTCGTTTGTGCCATAATCCAGGGTGGGAATTCATACAGAAGCCAGATTCAGATGTCAAAAGAATGATGCACTAACCTAGAAATGGTGGCTATAGAGGACATCAGGCTCTGCCGTCATGAAGCTGCAGGAGCATCGGACAGGCAGCACCATTCACCACCTAATCTAAATGTTACAGGGTTGAGTGTGAATCACTGGGGTTATCAAGTGGGCACCTCCCGTCACAGATGTTTAACTCAATTAGGCCCACAACACCTCCAGAACGCTCAGCAATGACTTGTGCCCCATACAACCACAGTCTTCTACTGTTGTTTCCACAGACCATACCCTGACTAAGACCTTAGCTACCGATCAAGATCAAGATCCCAGCAAACATATACTGTAGCAGACTTGAATTGAGAGGCAAACATGGTCCATGACCTACACAAAAGTACATTGAAAGGTCAGCTTTTGAGGAAGTGAAAAAGTGGTTGGGCTTGGCCCCGAAGTGGTGAAATTCTTTTTACATGTGAAGAAACATTCCAGCAAGACAGGAGACAATTACAGATTTAAAATTGGCAGACTTCGATTTTAACAGTTTCTGCATAACACCAACAACTTTCTCTCTCTTACACACACACATAAGTACACTTTAGTATGCACAATAGAGACAGCCCTCGGTGTTGATGGAAAAACTAGGCTTGTCGTTGTTTTATTTTGGAAAATTCCTGATAGCACATGTGTTGCAGACGTAGCATCCCTAAATGAAAGAAAGCTTTGGTTTTGCACACATAATGAATATCTGTGACTTTTTTTCCTCACTTCCTTTCCCAAAACAAAGAATTTAGTTGAATTTGATTTTTTTTTTTTTTTTTTCTTCCCAGAATGCGTTTTGGTACAAATAACTCAACTCAATACAAAGGCTTGACATCTGGCCAGTGGTTTTTGCTATGATCTGGCAACCCTCCACGCAAGCTGTGTGGGTTAGCGAGGAAGAGACAGCGAGAGGGATGGTGAGAGGGGAACATTGCAAAAAAAAAAAGAATGAGGGCCAACATCAGAGAAGATGAGAGATGTAATAAAAAGAGATGAGAGGAGATTGAGTAAATATGCAGGGCCTAACTGACATCGGCAAGGGTAAACACATTTGTATGCATGATAGAGACTGAGATAGGGAGGCAGATGGAGAGAGAGAGAGAGGGAGAGAGAGGCAAATGCAATGACATCACTGGAGTTAGTTTGTGTCAGCATGCATGTGTTGAAAGAGGATGTGAGTGTGCTGGAGCGTGTGCTGGGGAGAGGGGAGGGCTGAGAGTGAAGCGGTGACGTATTGTAATCTGGAATACTGAGAAGCCCAGCTGTGCAGAATCTGGGCATAGCAAGGGCTTAAGTTACGTCACAGACACACACACACACAAATGCACACATTGCCTATCGTGAGTCCTGAAGTAACACAACTGCCACTAGGGAGAAAGGTCACGAGGGTTGCAGCACCGTGTGAATGTGTGTGTGTGTCTTGCAGTTTTCTAGCCTCTGTTTTGATAGCATCGTATTCTCCTCTTCACTACCAAACACCAGTCCATATTGAGTCTTAACCCCACCCACCCCTCTCTCTCTACCCGTCACCCCCTGTCTTCTGCGCTGCCGTGCATCCTGGGAAGGCAGCAGCGGTGCCAGATGGAGACGTGGTCTTCCTCACGGTGGGAGCCACTGTGCTGGATGGGAGATTCGGACCGCGCTGTCCGGCTGTGTTCTGTCCCTCCGGGGGCCAAAATAACTCTCCAGAGATATGTGTTTTTTTAATGTACCTCGACTGATGGCACGAGCTCCACGACGGGCTGGAAAATACCTATTTGTAGCACCACCACCATATTTGGCAAAGAGGAAAAAAAAAAAATAACTCTGCCCGTGTCGCCCTCCCTTCTTCGCTGGTTATTTTTGACCCTCCCCCTACTGCTCCCTTAACCCCCAAGCTCTTTTGTACTGCTTTTGATAAACATCAAATGGATTTTTTTTTTTTTTTTTTTTTAACTCTTCGCGAAATGACTTTTATGGTCTGAAGAGACTGAGGCGTCCCTGCTTCTGAGATGAACGTTAAGATTCACAGTCAAATTAATGGCTCCTAGTTAAGCTGCCACACTCTTGACCTTGCATCCCTGGTTGTTAACTCATTCGGCAACTTGGGGCTATGAAAAACAATGTTTATTCATAGGTTGGGCGAGGGCATGTTCACCCTCAGGTCGTCGTGAAATAAGGTCATCGGCCACAGTTGCGTAATTATTCGTACGCACCACACACTCAGCACGAGGGTCTATTAATAGAACACATGTATATATCCTCTGTTGCATTATGTGTCAGCCTGATTTATTCATCCCATCCCAATACACCTGGGGGTCATTTGTAAAAGCTGACAAAGAGGAGGGAAAAGAGCTCGATCATTTGAAACTGGGCCTTGTGATGGATGTCTCAGAGAGTTTTGAGGCCACCAGCACTTCTCTCACGCTCATTTTCTCTTCCTTCGCTTAAAATGACAGGCGTACGGGGCCATCGGGTTTTCCTGTGACAGACAGGAACCCGTTTACATATTTCAGAAGAAAAGCTGTTACGTTTTTGTCGAAAAAACGCTCCGCACCTCCCTGCTGTATGCGCTTTTTGGCGAAGCGACAGGAGAGTGTGGCAGCAAGTTTGAAGGCTTCCGAACACACGTTGTGATATTGTTATAAGGAGAATCCTGTATTGTATAGATGTGATATTATTGGATGTGATGATCTCTGTCGGGCTGAGCAGACTTGTGCAAAGGATGAAGTCACTGGAGCAGCCAACGTCTACTTGCATCAACCGGAATGGTTTTTTTTAAGCTACAACCAAATGAAACGATCATTTCATTTATCCCTAGATTCTGCGGTTTTGTGCGTGTGTATGCGTGTGTATGTGTGTGTGTGCATGCTTTCTAACTGCTGATCCCCCCTCAAACGGATTCAACCCACTCCAGAGGACCTAAGTGGGCACTGAGTGGTTGGCGCGGTGCCGGCTACATGTCACTGCCGCTCCGGTGCTGCATCCTGCCTATTCTCCTCTGCCACCTCCTCTGCGTGAGTGGGCACGCTGCTGGGAGAGGCCAGATGAGTAGGTTGGTGTTGGAGATGAAGGGGCGCCGTGCCATGTTCACTTCACACCTGACTGGCACACCGCGGCGCCTTCATATTGTGCTGCAGCGACTGGTTTCACAGGCCTAGGAAAGCAATTTTGTACATTTTTGGCGTTCAGAGGACGCGCTCATGCATTGTGACTTACAATGAGGTCAACTTCCTAGATCGTAGGCAACCCATAGTAAGGAGTGAAAATGCAGGGTTTTAGTGCTTTTACAATATTTCTGTGACCACTGAATGATCATGGAAGAACGACGTAGGGAAAAGAAATAGAATAGAGCTGGGGAGAGAGGTAGAAGGGATAAAAGCACTTACAGCGAATAGAAAGGTGATATGATTCAGTGGGGAGAGAGCTACCTAAATAGCACAAATTTGATTTTCTCCCTATACATATTCAGCTGACAAAGTCAACTGGACAAAAAGGAAGAATATTGAGCAGCAGAGTAGAAAGCCTTAAAGCAACATTTCAACAGTCAGCAACATCTCTTTCTCCCTCTCTTTCCCTCTTTCTTTCCCCCTTTCTTCTCTCCCCTTTCTTATATGTATATGCATGAAAACATTAATATTCCTGAAGTTCAGAGGGGATATAACCATTCCTCCATTATGCACAATTGTGAATCAGAAAAAAATGTGAATGCGTTGGTGACTACAGACTGGGATTGGGACATCTGATATCGGCATACCGGTGTGTGAAAACAAAGAAAACAAAGAGAAATAGAATAAAGAGAATAATCAGAGGTAGAAATAAGCTAAAGGTCCGAGATATTTCTCAAACTCTGTCAATGTACTTTCACTAAAACCAGTGCATTACCCCCAATTATACTGTTAAGGCAGTCAATGGCTGTGACTCAAAGAGTACTGACGCATGTTCTCTGCTCCACTTTGACATGATCCATACCATCAGTGAATACATTGTTCTTTCATGGCCACAATAAAGCCTTGTGCCAAGCCTTAACCTGTCCCACGAGACCATTAAACAACACAGTACATTGTGTTCCTGGGCCTTAGGAGAGCCGATGGACGCTGCCTCAGAGCCTTACATTGTCTCCTCTTTGAAGTGTGTGTGTGTGTGTGTGTGTGTGTGTGTGTGTGTGTCCCAGTCAGCGAAGAGGAGGGAAGACGGATGAATGCAGGGGAGAAAGTGAACCTGTCATTATGTGGAAGAGGACTGCATTAGTGGCAGCAGAATATAATAGAGGGTCCTCAAAGACTCACTCTCCCCAAGAAGGACCACTTTGCCCCCTGGAACTCTGCTAAAAGGTTGTGTGTATGTGTGTGTTTGTGTGTGTGTGTGTGTGTGTGTGCATACGCTGCTTTTGTTTCGATCGCTCATCAGTGCGCACTTACTAATAACCATCCTTAAAGCATGGTGGTTGACGTCAGCGTGTTTTGTGCTGCATCTTCTGCAGGCAACGCCGAGCATCATGACTGGAGCATCTGAAGTCAGCGTCCTGTAAGATGCAGCACTCACCGCCGCCTGTGACTCTCCGCCTCTGCAACATCAGCGCTTCCTGTCATTAGCAGGAAGTCTGGACGCAGTTGAAATAGATGGACGCCGGAGTGCTATTGACAGAGACGTGGGAAGATGGAGACAGTGAGGTCATTATTGCTTGGCCCAGAGGAGATGACCTCTCTCAGGTCTCTTAAGTGCTTCTCCCGCTCCTCCACCGTCGCCGCAGCTTTCTTGTCACCGCTGGCTGTCTGGACAGCCATCTCCATCAAAGTGAGAGTGGTATTGAGATGTGTCAAACTCGCAGCAGGAGACGCCTGTCAGAGTTGGAGAGTTCTGATACACCCGTGTCACGGAGAATCACATCCACTGTCCCTGTCAAGCGCGAGGAGTTCGGAGCAGTTTATCTTTAGCGAACCAGGATCCGATGGTCCTAGGCCATGTGCAAGGCAGGCATTGAGCTTCAAAGAGTTTCCAGACACTTTCCAGGCAGAAGTGAAAGCAATTTCTCCCACTTCTTTGTCTCGGCAGGAGACAACGGCGTCAACTAGCAGCAGAGGCTGAAGGTGCTGGAGGTCTATGCCTCCACGCTGCCACGCGGACGCTGTGTACGAACACACAGCAGTCATGCTTGACTGTGTTTGCGCTAGCAGGCTAGCTGTGTGCGCACATACCGTAATTAGCGTAATGAGTTATTTATAGCCGGCTGTGGAATTGCCAGGCAGCCTCGGGGCTGATTAAGCCACTTGCCAATCAATTATTTATGGCTTCCTGGAGGAGAGTAGCTTGTCCTCTTTGTATGCAGCACCATGGCAACACAACAGGAAGCAGAAGGCCTGTGGAGAGGAAGTAGCCCCTGTGATAGAATCAGCGGTGCCATCTCTGTCTTCAGTTTACACTCTCTCTCCCTCTCACTCTCTCTCTCTCTCTCTCTCCCTCTCTCCCTCTTACTCACACATAAACACATACTCACACACAGTGCTCTAATCTAAACCATACTTTTATTAGGAGCCCTCCGTGAACTCCCTAGACCCAATAAAAGGTGTTTATGTTCTTTATTTGAGAGAAAAAAAATTGGAAGGATGAAATTAGATTATTCCCAATTGGTGCGAGGGATGGAGGAATGACAGAACACAACATAGAAAATGTGCTTTTCATCCAGTCAGTGTGAGGTCGGGGAAACTACCGCTGGATGATAATAAACACAGTTAAATGAGGTTCTCAGGGCCTCGGGAACCTCCGCTTCACACTTCCTAATTGTTGAGGTAGTCGAGACTCCCGAGCATCAGTGCAGTCCGAGCCTTTGTTCAGGTTAGGGGTCCAGCAGTGGGTTGTGAGAAGATTAAAAGCCAGTTCCTAAATTATTCCAAAGAAATGTCTGGCTTCAACAGCAGAAGGTTTTCCTCTGCAAAATTTGAATTTGGAACTGCTGCTGGCTATATTATGTTGCCCTAGCCTTCCTATGAGTAAGAGAGGCTGAATCATAGGCTTGTCAGTCAGCAGCCAAAAGCATCTGAGGAATTTCTTTTTTAGGTTTGACTACAGAATAGCCTGCAAAAATCAGTTTGAGTTGTTCGAAAATGTCTTTTGAATGATGTAGAATCCCTGGCAAAAATGTATTAAAAACCCTACTATTCAAACCTGTTTCTTTTGGGAATCACTGTTGGTATCGCCACTCTTCTCTCTCTCTCTGTCTGGTTTTCTTTTCCTCTGCCTCTCTCTCACTTTCTTTCTCACCTTCGCGCACACACACTCACACACACAGCCCTGCAGATCAAGGCAGACGCATCAGCCAGTCAGTGAAATAACAGAACATAACAGTCCGACGAAATTGAGCGCGGCCTGTTCTTTTCACCTCATAAAGTAATCGGACGAAGTCTTCCCTCTGTGTGTCAGGGAGGGCAGAGCAGCGCTTTGAGGAGAATTTCAATCAGTCGTTCTCACTCCTACACAGCTAGTTGGCTCCGGGCTGTGTGGGAGGCCCACAGGACATTGCCATGGGCTGTATCTTCAGAGATCTGCCACCAAAATTGAATCTAAAATCTGAAATCCCCTGTGGTTTTTCTTATCTGCTTCTCTCAACTCGTGCAAACTTTGTCCCTGCAGAAATTGCTGAGCTTCAAGTTTCTAAACTAAATCTGCGAAAGTTCCTGCACAGACAGCCGACAGTAGAAGGCAAACAGCAACAGCTACAGAACATGCCCAATCTCCATTTCAGGAGACTTACTACTAATATTAGCACAGGATAGCATTGCTTTACCTACAGGTACAATAGAGCAGGTGTATAAAGGTGGCAGTTTTCCATACTGATATCATTCATTTCCCTGTGTTTCCATACTGGAGCATATGTTGATATTTTGACACCTGACACTCATAGACAAGTAATGATGTCAATCCAGGAAGGAGGCTATCTGTACATGGTCTGTTTTACTTCTAAATATAAAACCTAAAGATGTCCCAAAAGTGTAAACTCCTCCCATCTGGCATTCAACACAGGCCAAATTAAACCTTCAAAGTGATAACGCACCCACACTGTCATTGCAAATCATGGCTCACAATTTCTCAAGTGTATGCTTTTTTTTATCACTTTCTCACATTTTTCTTCAGTAAAGTGGTGTATTTATTGCCATAGTTGCTCTGGAAGGACATCCGTTTGCCCAGAGAGCCATCAATCCCAGCATGCCTGGCTGCTGCCCAGCCGTGGGCGTGCGCGCCCTCTTTCCTACCTGCTGTCTACTGTTCGCAGATCAGTCATCGCTTTCTCATTTAGAGCGTTTAGAGAGGATGTGCGTGGAGACAGAGTTTTGTACACAGACAAATGTGCTTTAAGTGTCCTGGCACAGATCACATACATGTGTCTCTGTCTAATGGCACATTTCCTGGCTCTTCCTATGACACACACACACACACACACACCAACCTACCTACATAAGTGCAGGTTAACATGGACAGAAAATAAGAACCACTCAAGGTCTCATGCTGCGGTGGAAAGTTAGATGTAATAGCTGAAAGACACACTGTCTCTGTATGTGCATATTTTTACACAAAAGGGAAGGGTTCTGTCTTCAAGGACAAACGAATGAATAATGTTCGCCTTCACGGAAAAAACTGAAGCAGCGACTGTTGTTTCTCATCAAACGGTTTGAATCTATGTGAGCCGGCACTGTGCATCTATTCATGATGAGAAGAGAAAAGGAAGGTCCTTGAGATGAGCTTTTTTCAAACCTTATCTCTCGACACGAATCTCGAAAGAGTCTTTCTCATGGCCCAAACTGATTTTGTAGATAGTAGTGTCGGCTGACAAAATTCACCTTTTTAGGCTTGGGGTTTTCAACATTCCCTTTTAAGGCCAGGGTTTACAGTATTTCATGTGGCAGAGCTGTAGCAGGAGCCCAACTCGGTCTTGAGTCTGGTCTTGAGAAGACTTTGCTGATGTCTTGGACTTGTCTTCGTCTCGGCCACTGCTGAACGTTGACTCAACTTTAGATAAAAAAATATGTCAATAGCACTACAAACATTTTAAGGGATTTCACCTGTACAAACCTTTGTATGTAACTTCTATGCACTGAATAGTAAATTCCTGTGTATTGATCCATTGGATGTTGAAGGGTTTAGTACAAAGCGGTTTTGCAGCTGTACATCTATGTTCATCCTTAAGAAAGTCCTTCATCATTATTGTTATATTTGGAAAGAAATGTACACTGTTTATTGCATATTTTGGACTTAATTTGCTCTGGTCTCGGTCTTGACTTGGTCTCGACCACCTCTGGACCTGGTCTTGGATTTGACTTGGACCCCACTACATTCTGTTATTTAGTCTAACTCAGGGAATTTTGATGTTTTTGACAAAACACAGCTGTATTCTTCTTCTTTTTCATTATCTTTATCTTATTTCATCATCTTATAATTTATAAAATGTACTATGATTACTCATGTGTTTCCAGCTTGAGTTACATAATAAATTATCACACCATTGTAGTCTTCACTGTCTTGGAACCAAAATGAGCTTGTATGAAACTTACATTTTGTAAACTGATCACAGAACACAGCCAGAGCCATAATCATACAAAACAGAGGGCCGATCCTTTCCGAATGCCACTGATTTTCAAACTCACTGGCTTGCGCAAGCTGTTTCACATTCAATGAGAAAAAATCACACAAGTACTGTATGTTTCACCTCCTGTCCTCCTTTTCCATTCGTTGTCATCTCTTTATTCACTTTCTCTTGCTCTCTCAATTTTCTTTCTATGCCAGGTTGCCTTTCCACATCTCCCTCTGCCCCCCCCCCCCCCCCCCCACCCTCCCACCCCACCCCCCACTTCCCCTACACATACACACTGTTCATTGTTTGGCATTGACCCTTACATCATGTTTCCACTGCTCAATGAACAGCGTGTCTTGTGTCACGTGCGCCGGCAGTATCTGTGTCATCAATAGAGCCCACGCGGTGTTATTCTTTCCCACGTTCCTCCTTTGTGGGGGTATTTGTCATTGAGAGACAAACGAGCAATCTCTCTGTCTCATCTTTCGATTGTCTATCTCTTTCTTCTCTCTCTCTCCTCCCCTTCCCCACAGCGCAGTCATCATTCGTCGAATCCGCGTTTCGAAGGGAAGCATTTGACAGCAATTTGTGTCGTGTGATATAAAAGTGTGTTTTCCTTAGAATGAATCTGTGACTGAAATGATAAAATGCTTGTGTTCGATTGACGATTTGGAATACACAAAAGCTCACACACATACACATATACGCACACACACACACACACACACACACACACACACACAGGCACATACCCACACACAACATTCCTCCACTAACCCCTCCACTCACACATACATTTACTCTTCTTTCAACTCTCTCCTCATTTTCATATTTGCATAATCTCATTTTTGTGAAGTTTTTTCAATGAATAACAATACTAGAAACACTCAAAACGATTTAACTCATTTAACTTCTACTTTTAAATTAGATTCAATTCATCTTTTTTTTTTTATGTCTTCTGAACATAGCGGTGCCTTGAGGGTTTTGCGTTGCATGCCATTGGTGGCTGCATTTCTAGCAATTTACCTTCAATCACTCTCTGATCGATAACCACCCAAACAGCCATGACAGAAACACTCCGCTTCCTACAGGGACAAAGGGTAAAGAATGTTGAAACAAAAGTCCCCAGACACGCACGCGCACACACACACACACACACATACACACCCCCTACATGCAATTAAATCCATCATAAAGTTCCCAAGGCAAGTGGATAATAGGTACACAATATCTCTGGAGTTATTACCCTAACCGAGTTGGCCTGTTTCTCATTACCTGAAGAACTTGTAGGAGCTACCAGGACACACACACACACACACACACATACGTAAATATACTTATGGCTGGCTTTTCACTAATTTGAGACATGGTTTAAAGCGTATTTGAGTGGAAAATGATTGGTGTCAGCGCAGTGGCTGGTAAAAGGTCTCTCTGAATTCCTGTATCAGCAGCTGACAGACTAGAACTTAGCAGAGAGAGGTAGAGAGAGACACAGAGAGAGAGAGAGAGGAAAGAGGGGAACAAGTCACAGAAATGTATTACCATCTGTATATTTCAGCAACTAAAATGTGATTTCTTTTGTGTATGTGTGTGTGCATTTTTGTGTGTTTGTGTGTTCACTCGGCTGTATTTTTCTCCCACTCCTGCCTCCAGGCTCCTGTGGATACGCTTTCTTTTCAGCCGTCCATTAGTGTTGTATAGACACTCATACACACGCACACACACGCACACACGCACAGGAGAGGCAATTGAGGAGGATATCAAGGAAAATGGAACCCATTTTTAGCACATTTTAATGGAAAATGGTAAAAAGAAATGTTGACCTCTTGACCATTAAGTTAAATACACATGCTCATACATACACATGCACAGAAAGCCTGCACAGACAAATATCACCACTCAAATGTGCTGTATGTAAATACACCATGACCACACACACACACTCACACACACACGCACACACATCTTGCAGTGCATTTGAGGTGGAATGTGAGTGGCTCTGTCCATTGCCTTGGAAACGGCAGGCTGACCAGTGGAGGTAGCAGCCCTGCAGAGTAATGATGTTATCACTGGACTGGGGTCAGTTCAGGACAGACCCCCACAGACCTACTGTACACACACACACACACACACACACACACACACATCGGTTCACATTAGGCAGTAATTGCCGTTTTTGTGGACGGCAAAAAGGTTTTAAGTCAGAAAATGTAAATCCTCCCAGACAGAATGTCTGACAGAGGGCTGCAGCCTGAATTCCTCCTACAATATCAGCAGTGTGCTGTAACTGATGGGATGTAGATTTAAGCAAGTCTGGTAATCTCCCTAATCTCATACCTATCTAAAGGCATATTTATAGACCTCCTGCGCATCCCTAATTAGCAATTCCTCTGAAAAGTCTACACACACATACACACACACGATTCAAACACAAAAATGTCTTCAGGCGTAGTGAGCAAATCCTCACATAGCTGCCCCAAAAATACATACTATAGCTGAGGTTGACATTCTCTATCACACTCAAAATAACAATGACACAAAAACGCACACACGCCCACACACCTTCACACACACACACACTCACTCACCCTACACATTCGTTTCACAACCCAGGTAAGAAAACATTGTTTGTTTCACATCTTGGGCCGGCTTTCTGTTTTTTTTTCAGCCTGTCAACCTGAGTCTGTCGAAGTGGAGAGAGCGCGTCTATTTTCCGTCACCCCTATTATTACCCATGGTACATCTCCACCTCCACATTGTCTGCCATCAGTCTTTCGCTCACCCAGCACCCAACAAACCCCCCCACCCCCCACCTCACCCACCCAGTCCTCCAGTCCTCATATCTCATTTGCCCGCAGGGGAGAAAACACATCGGTGCTTGTTGGGGCTGCGGTCGATTCACATTCGATTCACTCAATCCGGAATGTAAACTGAAACCGCTGTTTATTTGCCACTGATAGGGCATTCGCTTCCAATTACACTGCAACAAGCTGGATATGTGGCAAAGTTGTTGTTTTTTTTCCAGTGTGTGAATTTTTGAATACGTTGCTCAACTGCTGAAAATGAATTGACCCCAACTCTTTCCTTTCTGCTCCTCCTTGACCTCTCTCTCCCCTCTTTCCTCCAACTCTACATCCTTTAACTGCATTTTTCTCCATCTCTCCATCCCTTCAGTCACAGTGGTTGAGTCACACTAACCATAGCAGGCTCTGCTTAACCCAGCCAACCCTCTCTCCCTCTCTCTCTCTCCCTCCCTCTTCATGCTCCTTCCCTCTGGTAATGACCTTGGCCTCATTGTGGTGCAGTAGAATGGGAAGCGTGGAGGAAGTATATATAAGAGAGTCCGGCCCTTTTACAAGGCAGCTAAGCGGACAGATAATGGTCAGAGAATGGCCTCTCTCCCTTGTGTTATGATGAATTTTCATGAATGGCAATGTTCATACATGAGTACACACAGCCACACAGTTACTTGGATACAGTGTAGAGCATAGAAAAACACTCACACACACACACACACATACATGTGTCAACAAGATATGCTGCCTTCCTTTCCCATGTTTTCATAAGGACATGAATCAATAAAGAAATCGTCGCCAGTTCGGCCCATGTGGCTTCCATTTGTTTTAAACTTTTATTCATGCAAACATTCATCAGAGCGGGACATGGCTTGTAGGCAAAGGCAAATCATCGGCTGTTGTTGCAGAAATCCTCCTCACATTTGATGATATGCAAAGTGAAATCATGCTAACTGGGAACAAAAGTTTGCAAATGTGTTCACAAGCTGGAGCTTTTCGCTTCGATGTCACTCAAAGGTTTATTTGAACACATTTTCTCTACTGCATGTTTTTCACCCATCCACAGAGTCTCCCACTGAAATGCTTGTTCAACTTTAATCATATTAATATAGGTATCCAGTGCACCAGAATAAAAAGGTATGACAACTGTGTAGATGGTGTGTGCATGCATATACAGTATGTGTGTGTTTTATGGCAGGAGAGGAACTGTTGCTGCAGTATATCACATGTCTATTTCAGGAGACTCACTCATTCTCCTGGGCTAAGGAAAGGGATCTGGGTCCCAGCATAGCCCACACACACACACACACACACACGCAGAGGTTGTGAGTATTCTGAGTCCACCAGGTTGTGCTTACGGTAACTGCTCCTGCTTATTCCACATGTTGACAGTTATTAATATCTTGAAGGATGATGTCCTCGGTGTGTGTGTGTGTGTGTGTGTGTGTGTGTTGGAATGATAATGTTAATGAGCCCCGGGCATGTGTCTCTTAGTTATTTATAAAGTGTTTTGTGCTCAAGGGTACTTCCAACTCCCCCCTATCCTGTTACATTCTTGTCCCGACGAGGACACTGCAAACACTCCTGGTGCTTTCCAGGGTTGGCCTGTCTGTCAGGAGACCAGCAGCAGGCCAAACACTCTACATCCAGACCATCATGATGAAGGCTTGTGTGAGCCTCATTGTTTGCCTCAGTGAATGGACATTACATCAGTATTTGCATCAGTCTTTGTTAATCTTCAGTTTAGGTTCATTCATGCGTGTGAGCTAGAGAGTTGTGAATGAGCGATGCCACCACTGATTCTATCTCAGGGGTCACATCCTCTCTGCAGGCCCTCTGCTTCCTGTTGTGTTGCCATGGCGATACTGCATACAATAAACGGAGCTACTCTCCTCCTGGAAACCATAAACTGTATATGTCTTATACATCATTGTATGGAAACACGCACGCTCACACACACACACAGAAACACAGAAAGAGAGAACATACATGCATTTGCATTGCCTCTTTTCAGTTATAAATACTTGTGTACCAAAACAGCAGCATAAATTACATTATTACAACACAAGAGAGCATCCAGTTATGGGTTTATAGGATCAGTTAAGCCATGCTGGCACGCCAGCAGTGTTAACTTGCTAGAAAATAGGTCACTATATTGAGATATTCACCAATCACATCACCGTGGATTACCAGATGCAGCCACAGCCCATCAGGACATTAGATATTGAAAATTAACCAGAGGATTTGGTAACAATAAAAAATGGTCCTCATGATGTGTCTAATGTAACCGGATCAGAACAGCAGTGCTCTGTACGTCAGTGTGTAACGGTGTTCAGCAGCAAAATGTTGCCGTGATTTCAGTCTTTGTGAAGACAAAAAAGTTGTGACATTCGAGCGCTAGAAATCGCAAGCAATCTATCTGGCTCATTTATCAAGACTTTCAGTCATCATAGTGTAAGTGTAAGATTGTACTGACAAGATAAAGCATCTCACTACAGAACAATGAATTCATTATAGTTCAGCAAATTTTTTCAGTCACCGCAGCATGGCAGCGCACACAGAGGGCCAGTTAAAGGGCCTTGAAAGCTTCAATTATGATGATGTTTTTATTTGCCGCATTCACATAATCGCTCCAGCGGTGCTTATCAGTGGCCAGTGGTGTAAAACTGAGGTTGTAAAGGATGATTCATGCCAAAGCCAGACAGTTATCTTTCATCAACCAGCACATCAATTCAGTAATATGACAAATCAAGCTCTGCTAATATTTTTCTCTTATTTTAAGTATTTATAATGTATTCAACCACTATTGTGTACAGTCTATGTGTATGGGGGAGGGGGGGTGTTTTGACTGGCTGTGCTGTGCTGATGGGTGTGCAGTTAAGCTGTCCCTTGTTACTGAAATTAAATGACCTGTAGGGGTAAGAAGCACTGGAGCTGTCTCTATGTGTGTGTGTGTTATTTTTAGTGCACATGAGCCTGACTGAGTGGTTATATGCATGGATTCTGTATTAATATGCTCATTTACAACATGGGAATTGCTGTCATTTTCAATGCATAGAATCAGATGAAGATTTGGATCTAAACAAAATTGTCCCGTTCCCCTTTGCCCCTACCTCTGCTGCCGTGACGCTCCAGCCATGTCTACCCATGATACAGCGGCTGTTTAATCTAAGGAGGCATCAACCCAAGGGCGCCGTGGTGGACGATGCTGCCGATGATGATTCATCAATCACTGTCAGTAGTTAAACATCCAATCAGAGAGACCTTGCCAATGTCACGTCCAATCAGATTGATGGGTGAATTTTTCATCTTCCTGTTTCTTCAGATTGAGGACATCAAATATCTCTCCTTCCCAAATCTTTCATCTGTTCAGGATTTTTTGGATCCTGGGATTTTTACACCCAGCATGAAAAAAGTCTAATTCTAAAAATATGAGGATATTCCAAGCTTTGACATTTTCTATTATCATTGTATCATCATCTCTTGAATAAATAGGCTCAGTCAGAACCGATGAACATCTCAGTGACGTATCCAAACAAGATGATTACTTTGTCCTACTTTACCCTACAAATGAACACAATAATTTAAAATGACCGCTTAGATTAAATGTTTATGGAAAAAACACTGCATATTTGTGAACACTGTAGGCTTACTACTGATGACAGAGATTTTGCATATATTAATCTGGGAAGTAACCCACACTGTACAGCATGAAAAAGGAAATTAAAAATGACTAATCGCCTTAAAATGTCTGAATCAACTCTTACCCAACCGATGAATAAAATGTGGCTGCCCCAGTGGCTATAATTCAAATAAGCTTTCAAAATGACAAATGATTTCAGCAGACAGTAAACTTAATGCATTTGGGTATCTGCATAATTGCATTGTGTAACAGTGTTATGTTGTGGTTTTGTGATTCAGATGAATAGTATTCCTCCAGTGAGACACTGTAGCTTTTGGGATCCTAATGTCTAGGCAGCTCATGATGGATGCAGCCACATTATGTGACATTCCAGACATGGGAAATGGATTTCCAGAAATCATTTTCCTGACATGACACTGAATGTGCAATCTGGGGTGTCAGTTGGAAGCGGGATTTTATAGCCAAGTGTTATCAGTGCAGCAGCAAAGATTGAATGGGACTGTTTATACTGTATAGGGAGGATGAAATCACAGATATACGCACTGACGCACAGGATACATTGGATTGCAAATACTGCACAAAGTTGCCACTAGTACTGTTTCATATTTATATTGTTTGTTGTGAGCTTCTTGAATATTCTTGGAGCCTGTCTTGTGCACTAGAACCAGATATGCTCATTAAACACTTATGCATATTTCAAGAGAGAAAAGGGAGAAGCACTTTATCTATAATAAGCACGCTATATGAAGACTGCTATGAACTGTGGAACCTCAAAGATCCTTTATGTTTTGAATGCAATCCTGCAAGAAGCCAACAGACAACAGAGATGTGGGAGTGGAAAAGCAGGGTAAGTCGTTTCCAGCTATGGTAGATAATGTTCTGGCTGCCAACTGACAGGCTTGTATATTTCCAAAATTACAACCCATGAACAAGACTCAGCATGTACAGCTAAACACATGCAAACGTCATACATTTGCTTTGTCATGTTGGTGAACTACAATTTGAAGCTGTGAAGTCATTCTGGATTGAGAGCATCAGCTAAGTGCCTGAAATGTATGCAGACACAATGTCATCGTCCTCCTCCACACCTTCCCCTGCTGAACATCAGAGGCTTTTTGTGAATGAGTATCCCATTGTTGCCGTTTGCTTTTTATCTACCGAGTCGTGAATGTATCTGTCTTGTTCTCTCTCTGTCTCTCCCTTATTCTCCCTCTCTCTCCTACTCACACTCACTCTGTACCGACACCTTCTTCCTCTCAGGCTGAGTCATGATTCGTATGCTCTATCATGCTGCCAGTTCATGATCGATTTTCTGGCAGCTTCGTGCCTACACACCCACAGCCCAAAGCGTTCCTATATAATCACGCAAAGTATGTTGGAAAGCCCTTTTTACTTTTCACACCTAAAGGTTCATCGGCTCCTGGCCCACACGCCGGCCCCGATGACATCGCCTCCGCTTTCCGCGTCCCTGCAGCAATCGATGGACGGCCACTTAGAAGTGTGGGGGCTCTAATTAGATAAATGGAGCACAGCAGTTTCGGAGTTGCAGGAGAGAGGCTGATAAGAGAAGAGGAGTGAGAGGAGAAGAGTGCAGAGAGCAGTACAGTCTGTCTTTTTGGAATCCCACCCCCGGTGCGACCGTGAGTCAGTCAGACACACACACACACACACACACACACAACACCCTCTGCAACACCCTACCACTTGCCTGCATGTGGACACACACACACACACACACACTCCATCAGGTGTGTGACTAAGCATGCCATTGCTAGTGTGACTGAGGATGAGCCGCACTAGCTCACTAGCCCCCTTACACACACAAACACACACACATACACACACACACACACACACACACACACACACATAGCCATCCCTGTTTCCCATCTGTCACCCTCCGCTCAGCAGACAGCAGTGTTGCCTGTCAAAAGTGCTGGTCATTGATTGCTACTGTAAGGTGGGCTGGGCCCCGCAGTGTTGAATTACGGATGACTGCAGCAGACTATGGAGCTGGTGTAGGCAGTGACAGCTGTTTGGGTACAGTGCTCCCTTTGTACGGGCCAGCTGACTCAAAGATCTCACCATGGACAGTTCATATTCAGCTGTGTGGATCTGGGGTTGATTCATTCCACCCAATTCAAGCAATGAATAGTAAATTGGCTCAATTGAATGCTGCCTTTTATTTTATTCTATTTTTCCCTCAATTGGTTTTGTGGGCTAAATGAAATAAACCTCAGCAATACCAGACAGAATTTTAATATAAAATGTCTCCCAAGTTGTATTATATTGCACTGGTAATAAATACGTAAGTATCGGATCATGAATTAATAAAGACAGTGGTACCAACATTAACTGTTTGAATGAAATATTCTCATTAAATCGTCATTAGCTTAACATTAGTCCAGTTAGGACAAGCTAGAACATCGCCCTCTCCTTTCCTTGTCACAATGTTCCTCCATAAGTGTATCCCCAGCCAGCTTGTTTGTTTGCGCTCTAATATGGATTTATTTGAGTGCCCCCATGTTTGTTGTCGATGTGGCCGTGTCCGGGTGGGCATCATGTTCCGGTGTTTTCTGAGAAAGGCTTGTTGGCTGACGACAGGAGGAGGAGGAGGAGGAAAAGGAGGCTAGGGCCGAAGCAAGTCTCCGTGTCCCACCGCATCCTCAGGTTACTCACCGGCCTCATCCATTATTGCTGCCCCTCATCCATTATGAATGAGCAGGTACAATGCCACATGGCTCCGGAACCGACGCTCCCAACGCTCCCCCCCCCGCCCCTCCACCTCCACCACCAGCACCACTGCCGCCGCCGCCCTGCCAGAAACCTCCACCGCCCCCAAGCTCCTTTATCTTCACTCTGGGCTGTGACCTACATAAACACAGAGCAGGGACAAAGTCTCAGGGAGATAGAGGCGAGATGGGGTGATGAGACAGAAGACGAGAGGAAGGAGGAGGAAGACTGCAAGGACACAGCGGAGGGACAGACAGTGTGCAGTGACTCAACGGGGGGGGGGGGGGGCAGCAGGACGTCGACGAGGAGGAAGAGTGTATGGTGATGATGAGGATGACAAAAACATTCTAGAAAAAACACTTGAGACTTAAATACAAGACGTCGTGTTTATTTTAACGTTGGCTTAACGCTCCTATCCAATATCAACAGTAGACCGCCTCCATTTCACATCAGTGTACCACAGTTTATACCTTGAGCAAATTGTCTTTTTAATGACGGCACCTACCGAAATTGGCATTGTCAACTGCTTGCAGTATCATCCACCATTAAGCTCCAGATAATAACACTAATGATGACTCGCAGCCTCGAACCAGAGCCTCCTCCAAGACTCCTCACTGTCCTCTTTCCCTTTTATAGCAAGGAGTTCCTCGATGCTACCGCTCTGGGGAATATAGTTTAGTCACCGCTCGCCTGCGTTTGACAGTCAAGAGGCACTTGTTTGACATTGGGAAGTAAACTGGAAAGAACCAATGCTATGTTCCAGCCTGCAGCACATCAGAAGTCTTGCCTAATGTTTGTCAACCAGACCTCGGAAACAGCTCGGCTCGCCATTATGAAAAATAATTTAATAATCCCATAAGAAATTTTGTAGGATACTATAAAAATATTATGGCAAAAGTCTGTCTAGGAATATTATAGTTGTCCTGTAAAAGAAAAAGAAAAATACCATAAAGTATGATAAGGTCACCATAAATTCACCAGTGAGCACAACTGACACACTGTAAGCCCTAGTAGGAATTTTACAGCATTTTTCTAGTGATTTTTTGATTTGGCCAAGCTATGGAAGGTTGGACTTAGAGGAAAAAGCCTATGACACATACTGTCATCTATTTTATTTTATAGTTATGAAAAAGATCCACTCAACTGTTGAAAATTCTCACTATGCAGTGGAAGAGTGGGAAGAGAGACCATCCCATTTGATCCCTTCAACAGCCATGAGTCGTGCCAAAGTGTCCTTGAGCAAAACACTGAGTCACTTACTGTAAGTCACTCCGGATAAGAGTGCCACCTAAATGCCAAAAAATGTAAATGTAATGCACCCCACCCCGGTCCTGGCTCCCTGTGACAACACTGCCCAGTCTTCCCTCATTATTTTCGGGCGAGGGTAGCTCCAGCGTTACCTCAGAGTTGCCATTACTTATTTGGACTCTGTTCTCGTGGAGAGACTGACTCTTCTGGGTCTTCCTGTAACTGGGCTATTGGAGCTGAAAGTAGGCTAGCCCTTAACTAGGCTATGTGCAGACTGCTCCAACTAGGCTTCGTGTAGCCTGGCCGCTCTAATTAGGCTAAGGTCTATTTCCCAAAAAGTGCATCTAACTGTCGATGCGTCTAACTTGGTGACATGGAGACACTTCAGCTTCAGGTTCAATTTATCATCCGTTTCCATCAAGACAGCTGTGTTGTGAGTTGATGAAAGTGTATGATGAAAGTACCATCGACAGATATGAATGTCTACTCTAACTACTCTGACAAACCACAAACAGGCTATCCATTTGGGTCGTAAATGATTAAGAATTGCAGGACAGGCCCCATACGGACAGAAACTGTGGTATTCACAACCTTACACCTCTCCTTCAACTCAAAGCATTACAATAAAATGTGATTCTGACTGGTACAAAGTGTCTGTTTCTGGTGCTGCCTGTTCAGAATGGGAAAAAGAGGGAGTTTATTTGAAAGAGGAGTTGATAAATTCTACCATGGAAAATCATCTTTGGACCTTTAAAATGTCACACCTTTTATTAATGTAAGTTTTCACCATTTTTTTCTCCCTTTAACACCGAATGTGTGTGACGTGGACCAGGCATCTGCCGCAGCAGTATTTCTCAGTTCAGCTCACAGGACACTTTCCCCAGCTCAAGAAACAAAGGCCAGTCTGTTTCTATGGTTTCACACATACTGGAGATCTTAGTGGAATTTTACATAGACAAGGCTAATGGATAGACTGCACCAGTCGACATTTAACAAATACCAAAGAGAGGCACTATTATGGAGAGAGGAGATTCGATGCTGTGGTACTGAAGCCAATCCGCAGATAACGTTTTTAGATATTACTTGTGCCATTGTATTACTCATCAGTGAAATGAAGTGTAGTCATTACATCACAGGTGGCATGGTGGGGGAAAAAAAGCTTCTGAGAACACACGCCGATACCAGGCAGACCGCAGACACCTCCTCCCAAACAGAATGCACACACACACACACACACATACACAAAAACCCCTGCCCTCCTGCGGGTCAAAACAGGAAACCCACCAAAAGAGGGTTGTCAAACATGTCCTCCTTTCTCTATGCATCGCACTAGAGATGGCTATTTCTCTGCGGGCGGAGGATCGGAAAACTCCTGCCTTGCCCTTCATGTGACACAGAGAGGAAAGTTTCCATGAACCGTTGGAGAACCAACTGAAGATGGCAACTTCAGAAGGGAGGGAGGGCTGAAGGGCAAGAGAGAGGAGATTTATAGAGTTTGCAAATTATCATGCAAAGTGATAATATTGCTATTGTCGAGGGAAATTTAATAGTGTGTGTGAAACAGACAGAGAGGAAGAAATAAAGCGAGAGAAAGAGAGAGAGAGAGAAAGAAGAGAGACCTATGCAATGTAACTGTATCTGAGAAGATGAAACACACACCAGTGACACGACGATGGTCTGAATTGGCAAGGTGAAGTGAATGAAGCCAGAGCTCCGACTATCTCAAAGTAAGCAAAGGTAAACAAGCCTGGAGAGGATCAGTGAAAAAGACCTACCTCATGTCAACCAGATCGCCACACACGCTGTCGAAAAGGTCATCCGCATTGTCCAAATAAAACCGCACAGAGGTTGTAATTAAAGAACAGCAAATGGAAAATGGTCAAGGACAAAGTGTTTTCCTAAATAGCAATGATTGGTCATTATGTGTGTTATGAGTCAGAGGAATTGAACCTCAGCAGTGCACATTATGTTCTTTTTAAACAAAAGTAAACCAAACTGCAGTGAGCCAGGTTAGCACCAGTGTGTTCAGTTTACAACACAGCTGACCCTTTTGAATGACCAGAGGCATTTTTTTTTGCTGCTTTGTTTGGGCCTATCGAAATCCTCGCTCAAGCCACAAAACTAAAACTCTCCAATTTCACACAGTTGTGTCATTCAGCTGGCACTCGCACTCAGAGCAACTTTGATGGACACAATTGGTTGTTGCAGGAATTAAACTTGAGATCAGGTTACCGGACGGTCTCTCCAAACACTATAAGCCACCTTGTCCTTTTGGCAGCCAGAGTAGTAGGTCGTTCCTCATTTTAACCAAATGGTATAAACAATGTTTCGTTCTTTCTTTCTTTCACTGACAAAACTTCCCTCCCTCTCATCCCTCAAGCGGGAATGGAGAAATTAAGTTGTAACTGGCTCTGCCTGGATCCTGCCGTCCATACTGCTGCCTGTCATAGCAAAGTGACTGGGAGTTTTCCCCAGACAGAGTCAGGGTAATTGGAACAGTGGATTGAGGGGCGGACACACACACACACACACACACACACACACACACAGGTCATTACATTTACCACTAAGCATCTCAATAAGCCCGACCAGGCATATCTGACATATCCATCTGCTATGGTAGGATCATGCTGGATCTGCCTCTCTCTCTCTCTCTCTCTCTCTCTCTCTCTCTCTCTCTCTCCCTCTCTCTCTCTCTAAATCGGGGTAAGGGGTGTGCCAGTGGTAATGATAATGGGGACATGACATGTAATCATGGGGTTGGTCACAGCTTGGTAACCAAGCAGGGCTATGATTTACCCACATTTACATCTCGTCTGGAGCAGCATGTCATATCGGTCTGGTTTTGTGTGACAAAATAAAAAGGACAGTTGAAATTCTTGAAATCCTTTAATCCTTTAAGGATGACTGGTATTTTATGGATTGTGTCTGCTGTTGCCCACACACTCCCTGCCCCCCCATCCTCCCTATCTTCTATGCCTCTCTGTCTCTGTCTGTTTCTGTCTCTGTTTACATCAGTTAAATTCCATTTCAATTCCAAAAGCTTCATAACGCTAATGCGCTCAGCAACAGCCACAACCACAATTACTAGAATAAAACACAAATAGCAACTGTCTGAAAATGAAACATAGATAAAACATAGAAGGATATTAGTCACGAGGCATCAGATGTGACCTATTCTAAGTGAGATATGGTCGACTTTATCTCAGCCTCTGTCTCTGTCTCTCTCATGCTCACACACACACTGCCTCTCTCTCTCTGTAACACACATGCACACTCATTCTCTTTCCCCTCCTCTATATACTGTATCCTATTTTCACACCCGCTGTGTTTTCATATGTTTGGAGGGTCAAGGCCATTACCTGCTGGAGAGCAAGGGGTGTGTGTGTGTGTGTGTGTGTGTGTGTGTGTGTGTGTGTGTGTGTGTGTGTGTGTGTGTATTCTCCAGGGTGCTTTTGCCCCAGGAAGCGTAGGGCCTTGTCTATTACCCTGCCTCTCTTCCCTCCTCATGCCTCCGTTCCCTCCCAGGGGAAAAGCCCCCATGCGAAAGGGAAGAAACAGGGTGTAAAGGGCACCTAGTTCCCACTGGATCCGCTCCTCTGTGCCCCATCTGTGCCCAGTCTATGCCACTCTGCAGCGGACATTGCAAAAGCCCTGCGCTGGCTCCAAGAAGAAGAAGAAGAAGTCTCTTTTAATGTGCCCTGCTTTCCTGCTCTCTTGCTCCATGCTGTGGGTTAAGTAAACATGAGATTTTTGGCACTGTAATTAAGTTGCCGTTAATTATTTTTCATGGTCCCCGGTGGCACTCCTCAGAGTTTTGGGGGGGGCGGGGGGGGGGTGCAGTGTGAGGGAGTTGCAGGTTTATAGGGCCGAGGGGCTCCACGCCTAACTGAACAACTAAACACGGTGAAAACGATCTGTAATTACCGCCCGTTACCTCTAATTTACCCAAAGTAACCTCTGCCAGCAAGCTAACCAGCCCTCGCTGTCTGGCTGCTCTTAAGCACACAAGCTCTTTCTCTTTGATGTTTCTCCCCATCTATCTATACATCACCTTAACCTGATGATGCCTTTTCTTATTATTAACCTCATTTTCTAGCACACATACTCCTGCGACTAAAACACACACATCCAAGGTTCGATTCTGCGATGTTTTTGTCTTGTCTATTTTGTTTTCCAGCTCCCTTCCCGCTGGATTCTAATGTTAGCGTTTTCCATGAGCGTCGCGCGCAGTCTAAATGTGGAATCTCAGGTGGTTTCTCTGCCTTGGCGGTAATTGAGTCAAGACTATTTATGTGCCCTACATTTTATGACATGTAAATGTTCACTGGCCTGAAAGAAATACACTTTCCAGCTCCACCGCTCGCCGAGCCAAATGTAAATACGGAAGATATCGACGGAAAACAGACCATGGAAAACATGTCCTAGAGGGCAGCAGCAATACCCCCGACCCCACCAACACCCTGCTGCGGTTCCTCCACTTCTTCACACACACACACACACACATATGCACGAGTGTAGATGGTGTAGACATACTATACCCACACACAGTCTCTTTCTCTCACTCGCACACCCACACTTTGGGTTGGGTGGGTCGCCGTCCTGACACAGTCTACCCAGAATGGGCACTTGAGGTGAATTATTGTTTGTGAGTGGAAACTTGGCCAGATAATCTCAGTGCTGCTGGCTCAGGGCTGAGTAAGACCACTGTCTCCTTCCCTGCACACACACACACACACACACACACACACACACACCCAACACGCTCACACGCAGCCTTTGTTTCGCCGTCTCTATTTCCAGTTCACACACTTTTGCTGACTCCTGGCCTTTTACAATAACTCCTTGTCTGTCTCCGCTCGCTCTCTCTTCTCTACAACCTTTCCTTCTCTCCTCCCTCCCTCTCTTTCTCTCTTTCTCTCTCTATTTCTATCACTCTCTTCCCAACAACTCTGGCCTTTATCCCGCAGGCCGTTCACCTCTCTGCGGCTGCCCTCGTCAGTGCCTGCAGTAAATTCCAGGGCTAGTTGGAAACACAAACATGCACAGGCCCAAGGCGGGCAGCCCAGTCATGACAGACCCCTCCCCACCTCCACCACCACTACATCTACCACCTCCTGCCTCTCTCTCTCTCTCTCCCTCTCTCTCTCTCTCTCTCTCCCTCTCTCTCTTTCTTTTACCTCTGTCCATTTTTTCCTCTGGCAGCTCTGCTTCACACAGCTCTGAGGGGTCTTTGTGTGATTGCCTCACAGGACAAGGTTCCTCTTGAGCATATGGGCTTGTGTGTGTGTCTGTGTGTGGTGTGTGCATGCCCTCATGTATGTACTGTACATGTGTATGTTTAACTCCTTGCATGTGGACATATAACTGCATCACAGGTGTCTTTCATGTCAGCAAAAACAGCAAAAAGTCTCCTCTCAGAGTGAGTCTTTATTTTTTTCTCAATTCTAGGAGTTCTGGATCTGTTAATATTACATGTGTCCAATCTGTGAATAAAAGCAATTCAAAAGCCAGTTTACTCTTGAATCAGACAAAGAATATTATTTCTACCAGAAGAGTTCACATAGCCTCTGTATCTGTGTCCATAAGTGTGTGTTGATAATACCTCCTTGTCTGTGTGTGTGTGTCTGTCTCCGGTTGTTTTGCCAGTCAGCAGTGTATGAATATGTGGATGTACAGTAATTGGGGAGTCATCCAGCACCCTAACCAATGTTTGCACTCTTGTGGATTTCAGGAAAAATGTGATTACAGTAATTGTGGCAGGCTAATGACATGTTAGATGGAATGAAGGTTTATCATTACAATCTGTGAGACCCATTGCTAATATAAACTTTGTCTGATTGATATAGCTACTGTCCGCCGTGAATGATAGGTCTGAGCGGTCTCATGTTAATGCAGCCGTCTCACACTGAGGCCGGCGTAATTAGATATCTCTCCAATATGAGAAATATGCTGGATCCAGGAATTGGTAGCCACTGGATTTTTGATGAATTTGTGATCTGAAATTTCTCACACATCATCAAGTAGGAACCACAACATCTGCGTCCTTCTCCAAAGTATGCAACACCATTTTTCCTCTTCCTCTTCAAAGGAGGAAGCCCCCCCCCTGCTCGTCCAACTCCCTGCCAATGTGCTGAGCCAGTGGAAAATCCGAAGTCCGTTGAAGAAACAAAGTTGCATAGAAAGATCGGTTGACCAGAGGAAGTAATATTAATACAGCGTGTCCTGGCTGATAGAGACCTAGCCCCTCTTGTGTAAGACGACTAATGAGCAATTTCCACGTTTGCACTTTCCACTTACTCACCGTGGCTGAAGGATCACGTGACCTCCAAGTGTTCCATAGGCATTTGCACCGCAGTCATGTTTACTTAAGAAAAACAACCTTTGTTTAGGAAATAATGTGATGATCTGTCTGTGGCTTGTGATTTGTTGTCATTTTTTCCACTCGCTTGGTTTTCCATTGTGCATTGTTACTTGTGTAAATGGTCTAATCAGCTTGCAGCGCTGCGCTATCTCAAAACGTGATAAGATGTCAAGACTGCGGCTAAGTTCCTCTCTCGCTTGGAACAGCAGACACATTCACACATGCAGTGCCACTTGCTAGACACTCCTTGACTGAACCTGTAATTATTTGTCAAGCTATCTTGTTTCAGTGTGTCTAGAGATCTACCCCCGTAATTAAAGTTCTATGTTGGGATGAACATACACACACACACACACACATACATACACACACACACACTCACCAAACACACAGCCACAGTTATCTTGTTTATTCTCATGTGACACTTAGCCTAACTTTTGGTTTTCTTTCAGATATTACTTTGTGAAACCATGTGCTGTCTTACAACTTCAATTAATGAAGTGATTCTGGTTTGAGTGTGTTTTTAATGAAACACAGAAGTTACCCTGAAGGGAACTTCCCCTTTTGGTGGAGTTTTGGCGTGGCTCATCACTAATGCTTAGTCAGACAGCATAAACAACACATTAGCATGCACAAAGGCTAATGACACTTGACATTTACTGTAGTTCACAAGATGCTCCAGAGCATATGGCAAATTTCCACTGAGAAACTGAGTCAACAGCAAGACTCTGACAACAGCTGTGGGGAAAATGATTGGTTTGCCCAATTTAAAAACTCCCAACGAAACTGCTGGTTATGGCTCTCTGAATGTTAATACATATAATCTTGATTTTAGCAAAGACATAATTTCAAAATCTGTCAAAGTTTAATTTTAAATTAAGCCACAGGATGTGTTGAAATTCATTTTTCTGCAGTGATTCATTTACTGCTCTTTTCTCTCTTCAGTGCAGATATGTGTGGCTGTATCTGTATTTCAGAAGGAGGTAACACAAGAGACAAGCTTCACCAATACTCCCTTATCGTAAAGTAAATAATTCATTGTCTCCATTAACAAGTCAAATGACCGGACAGCTTCCCGATTGTCGTTGTGTGGATACAGCTAAAGGGCTCTTCTTCTTGCTCAATTCTGCATTCCCAAAGTATCTAACTGGATTGAACCGCAGATTAAGTGAGCTCAACTGAACAAACAGGCAATGGTAACACAAGGCAAAATTCCAATTTATCGTCTGTCATATTTAGACAAAGAACAGACACTACAAACATTGGTCTTTGTGCTTGTAATGGGAAGGGAAATCTTGTGATGGAAAGACACACAGAGCAGATGGATTCTGCATGATGAATTATGTTCTTATTTGATTTAGCCGACAACTTTTAATGAACTCCTCTAATGACTCTCACACAGTCCCAAGTGTGTGTGTGTGTGTGTGTGTGTGTGTGTGCATGCTTTTGCGTTTTCTTTTTATTTCTTTTTTTGACTTTTTGTTTGATGTTGCTGTACATGTCATGGATCGCTATCCACACAAATAACACTTACAACACAGTAGCAGTATGACTACACATAAAACACACACACAGCATGAAAAACGTGTGCCTGTGTGTAAAAAATTCAAATAAAGTCTGCACTGGAGCATGACCATTTTTTACATGTGTAACAGTAGATTCATACATTTCCTGCTTTTCTAGTCTCTCTCCAGTGTCTTTATACACTAATCCTCCTACAACAGACTGGCTGAAGACAGCATGCCCAAAGAGGGCAAATGACTAGAGGGCTTATTGAGTATGACATTATACTGATCTGAGTTCTATGAACCCACAACCATATAATTCATTTCTGAAAGGTAAATTTGATTCTAGTTCAGCATTCCTGCTCTGGGATTATTGATAAATGTAGCCCCTGGCCTCTGCAGTGGCTGAACGAGAAAGGGAGGAAGAGGGAGAGAGAGAGACTGATGGACAGACAGAGATAGAGAGAGAGAGAGATGGAAGGCATCGGTGTCGTGATGGAGGGACATCTGCTCAGGGGTTGGCCAAACACGCCGCACTGCAGGCCTCCAATCAGAACGCCTCCAGAAGCACCGACACTGAACTGGAAAAAATGGCACAAATTAAAATAGGATCTGGTCTCTCCTTCGGCACCGTGGGGTCTGAAGGCCCCCAGAGCAAAGCCTGTCTGCCAGCCCCAGTTCAGCTGAGGCCTACATGGAACTTTTAGATCTGCGAGAAAAACATCAGCGTTCAAGTGCCGCGGTGCCACGGCCCCGGTTTGAAGTTCAAGAGCGGCAGGTTGATTGACGGCTTAAGATGTTTAGGAAGGGCGGGGGAGGATATCTGACACCCAAACCTGACCAATGGCATCACCTCACTGATGACTCTTTCCTGCTAACATCGACTTTCCAGACGCTTTCTTTGACAGAGTCGGATCAATGAACAGATTGGTCGAAATTCCACCACTGTTCTCTCTATATGTTACCATATTACACTGTACAATCTTATGCCTAGGGTTAAAATATGATGTCTATCTATCTATCTATCTATCTATCTATCTGTCTATCTGTCTATCTGTCTGTCTGTCTGCCTGCTTATGACCAAACTAACTCAGTCAAATCACAAACATAGACGTTAGACCAAATGATTGCACAAGTCAGCTTACATAAATCATTTTTCCCCCCTGCTCCTTCTCTTCCTCCTTCTTTCCATCCCTTTTTCTCCTTGACGTAGATCTGACTCAGAAGTTCTGAATCGACATTTTCCAACTTTTAAATTGCGCACAGGCACAAACATGTTGAACTTTTCCCCTGTTTACAAATCTCAAGAGGTAAATGCTCCTGTGCAGTTAGGGCTGTTGCGTTAATGATAAATCCCATTATGTCAAGACAGCAAGTATATTACACTGCGGTTTAACCTCAAGTGGGGTTGTTTTCTGTTTATCATCTACTACCACTCATGTCTTTTTTTTTAACCTGGGGTCCACCATCTAGTCATGAAACTGAAGATAAAGTTGTCAAAAGACGATTTTTTTTACCTGACTTGCTTGGTGCAAAGTCAAAATGCCTGACGCACTATTCACCTTGAATGGAAATCCTTTCACCACCATCATGCACATACAGTATTAAACATTTTATGCCACTTTATTTTTCTAATTTATTGCCTTGCTCAACTGCTGGAGCATTGCACCTCATACTGTTTATAGGTCTGTTAAAACCATAAAGGTGATAGTTCAGAGTTTATGTGCAAAATGTGCTCTTGCACACAGTAATTAATAGCTCAGGAACTGCTACTGTGTACTATCATGCCCTGTCCGTTAATGTTGTGCATATTTTCAGTGAGCTATAGTGCACAACACTGAACCTGTGTTTGGTCATACAGTGTATTTTATTTGTTTCATGTCAGAATCTACAATCTTCTTGGACTAGGTTGGACTTTCAGAGTAATCCCTCAATTCAGCAGGGAGAAGGTTATTGCTGAAATTCTACTGTGCTATTCTTTATTGTTCAATCTTTATTGTGTAATTAGAAGGCCAAGAATAGGGGGAAGGAGAAAGGGAGAGACTATAAAGCGTTGCAATTCATTGCATCTGACTGACAGTGGAACACAGTAGTGGAGAGGCTGGTTGTTGAGTGTGTGAGTCCTTCTCAACAGGACTGCTGTAAGAATTACAAAGAATACAGGCATTGAGTGCGGAGAAGAAGAAAAAAACGCTACGTCATGGAAAGAATGACGTCAGGTTTGATTAGGCGCCGAGGGAAGAGCCTTATGTAGGTGGAGTTCAGACAACCAGACAGCAGAAGTGATGCAAAGGCACTGAGTTTTCGGAACACGCGTTGCAGGCTGTATCATATGATAGGGAGAACTGATCTTTGAATAATCCCGTTATTATTAAGAGCGACAGGGGAGCAAAGAGGGAGTAGTAGGGGATCATGACGTAACCGTTTCCATAGGCGACTGATATGCTGGCTAAGCCAATGGGGATCCACACCAACGGTCCATGCCCATCCTCCTCTTGACGTGCATCACATGTCCCCGGCGGTGTTGTGACAGAAAGTAACAAGGCGAAGCGAGAGGATGCGCCTCCGCGTATTTCCGTCTTCGCTTAAATCAACGTTAGGCAAATTATACCCCTTCTTTGTGGTTGGGGGTCAATGAGAGTGTCTCACATGTGGCCCGATATCTGTTTATTTTGGCAACAATTGTAATGCTTAGTCTTAGGGAGCTATTGACAACGTTGTGAGACACAGACATTTCTTTATGTTAATAAAAACAAAAGTTTGGCAGGCACTCCTGTATTGTACCTGTAGTATGATGATATGTGATTTCAGTAATGGTTATTCATCAGTGTTCTTCCATAAATTAGCTGCTGTATAACGTTACATTAGCTAGCCACTCTGACTTTAATCATTACCAGTCTAATTTTAGACATTAGTACGCATGTGCGATGCTATTTCCGGTCTAGCGGACAAGGATTTCCATAGGCTCAAAAGGGATGGGAACTATCTTGATAGTTAAGGCCAGTGACTTTGGTTGTGACAGCGCAATGGGCGGGATTTTACCTCAGATCAGGGGAGCGAGTCTAGTCTTTGGTGAGACTGAGGGGGAGCGAAAGAGAGAAAGGGACCTGGGGTGTTCTTCAGAGAACGGAGTAAGTATTTTTTGGGTGTGTTTTCTGTGATAGCTGGCTAAATTACCGCAAGCTAACGGTCGCTTCCAAGTGTTAGACATTGCACACAGAATGCTCAGGTTTTGGGTCCTCCTTTTTTGTGTGCAAGGATCAACGACGGCCAGACACTGGTGGGTTTTAGCTGCTTTGGGTGGTTAGCTCTATAGCAAGCTAACATCGTTAGCTAACGTTATATCTTGGATAGACTGACATTGGGCGTCTCATTTTCCAACCAAGGTAATCAGTTGGGGTGCTGGCAGATGGTGTTGCTGTGGTTTAGTCAACTTACACATTTGCATTGCTCTTGGGCTAGCTAACGTTAAGTGTTTTGACTTGTCAATATGTTGAAAGTGGGTTTTTGTATGTTATTTCTCCTCTTTACAAGCAGCATAGGCTAACGGCAGTAAGCTAGTTCGCTAACGTTCCAAGCTAGCCTGGGACATTATTTTGAACTGTCGGACCCCACGCGCTACCTTACAGTTGCTCGCGGACTGCAGTTGGAGATTGGACCTGGTAGAGGATATAGACTGGTTGTGAAATAGCCACGTAAATGCACAGACTGGGAAAAATAGCTGGAATTTTATGTAAGTATCAGTAGTTAATTCTTACTGTAGCAAATGTCTGACCATATTTCAACGTTAGGCAAAGTTAACGTTTACTCCAAGATCAAATGCTGACAAATGTTAATCTTAAATATCCGTTGAGGGAATATCTCAAACAACCGCATCCTGGTGAGTAACGTTAACTTAGATAATGGCAACTTAAAGTAAACGTCAGTCAGTGTGCTCGTTCAGTAACGTTAACGTTACCTGTGCAGAGACATTGCCAGGGCTCGTCGTGGACTTGACTAGCTTGTGTGTTAGCTTATGTCAACGCTAGCTTGCTTTTGGGTAAAGCCTTGCTGCAGGGCAATTAACCACTGATTTGTTCAGTCGTCGAGAAAACCAGTTACGGTTCAGACAACAAACCCTGCTTTTTATCTCACTGTTACATCGTTGTCTACCTTATCAAATTGAACTCGCCGCAAAGCTTAGGCAATCTTTCATGCTAGGGAGCTGTCTGTTTCATCGGTGCAAGTTATAACGGTAAGAAAAGGGAAACGTTAACTTGTGATTCTATGCTACAAGCTATGTCAATCACGGAAGCACAGTATAGCTATCATTAGACATAATATATAATGTAGTTATCACTAAGTATTTACTAGCCATGAGGTGTGATATAATATGAATGGCCAAGCAACTGCGACTGTAATTTGTTAGTAAACGTTAATGCACCGCTATACCATGGTCCATGCTGAGTAACGGTACGAATTATAACCATAGCAATTTGTCCCACATACTTTATGCTTGAACATCCATTCAACTTTCATCTTGTAGTATATGCTGAGATCTGTGTTGCTTGTGTTCAGCTTTTTGATACAACGTTTACTTTTTTAAATATTTAACCAGCTGTTTTCCAACAAACCCAACACACACTAATGGTGGTATGTTCAGAACAGAGCAGCTGATGTCATGTCACCAACTGACATGGAACTGTAGCGCAGGCAAGCTGCTCACTCACACACACACACACACACACACACACACACACACACACACACACACACACAGGCACACTGCTGCTACTACTGCTACTACTATTACTGCTGCTACTACTACTACTGCTTCTTATCTTGTACCATACAGGTAGCCCATACATTTTCTCCAGGAAGTTTAGCCCTCTAGTTACCTGCAAAGCTTCCATGTTGGTGTGAGTGCAGTCACTGAGCACCTTTTGGTGTCTAGTAGAAGGGATCAGCCCTTATCCAATTAAATAGCACCCGGCTTGTTGCAGTGCCAGCAACGTTTCCCTGTCTTTGTGTAATGACTTGTGATCTAGTGAATTAATACTGACCTGTAATTTTATCAAAATACATTTAAAACAAAGAATTTTGGGGTGTGCTGCATTAAATATCAATTTGCATTTTTGTATACTCGATTTTCAATTGCACTGTGATTCTATGCTAAAAGCTATGTCAATCATGGAAGCACAGTATAGTTATCATAAGGCATAATAGTTATAACTAAGCAGTTACTAGCCATGAGGTGTGGTATAATATGAATGGATGTAGACTAATAATAATTGTCATTATGAACGATTGTTGGAATTCAGTCTAGATTTTACTATATTTGAATAACATTTTTGAGGTTTAGCAATTGTGGGTGATATTTCATTGAGACTATCTAGTTTGGCATATAGAGATTCAGACTTTAATGATTCACCTAAACCATCAGTAACACAATCTGTTTCTGTGTCTGAGGCCTTTGAACCCAAACTGTTGCTGTCACTCAAGAATGAATGAACCAAGTTAGTAGCTGACAGAAATATCCTTTCTTACACTTATGGTAAATGTTTGAGCTTTATGTCATGATAACTTGAGGACATCCATTAAATATTTTGCCAGTCTATGGAATTACTTTTTTTGTTGGCTGTTTTATTCTTTTTCAGACTGTCTTACTAATTCTAGCCCTGACTAGTGAGGAATATGAGTCACTAGTAGTTATTCTTGTTTTGTAGTTTGTTTTGGAAAATGGTTACTTTTCAGAGGCAAGAATATTTGACCTACATGGTTGTGTGGTTCAGCTGGCTAGCGTTTGCCCTAATTACATTTGTAGACCAACAACCCCCTCAAGAGCAGAGCTCTGGGCTTTCAGCCTTGGTGCAATGCATTTTAGGTTAATTAGACATGCTCAGAAGTACCTGATTTCTATTAATCTGATATCATATCTTGCGCTTAACATCAGCGCTTTGCTATTTGCCTCTCATGGCATGCCAACTTTTAGAAGTCACTGAACTGTAGTCAGTGAGAAGTAGGCTAATGCAGGTTCAGACCGTACTGAGTACAGTCTCTTCTAGGCAGTGAAGGCTCGTCAACTCCATCCTCGACTGGTCATGGATGAATCCCCTCACAGCTGCTTGATATGTCCACTCATTTCACTGTCATGCTCTGCTCTTCAATCAATTAAAGGAATAACCTAGTACCAGACGTTTCCCATATCAAAATATTAAAAAATAATTAACATTTGTCCTCCAATCAGCCTATATATCCCTCAGTCAAAAATGTGTAATGGAGCTAGCTCCCTTGCATTGAAATGATTGTTTATATAGGGAGCAAGCAATTGTGGGTCATTAATCTAAGGTGACATTGGGCTCCAAGTAAACTATTGTGAGAAAGCTAAATATAGTCTGCTGCTGTACTATTAAGCACATTGTAATGATGATGCTATTTACTCATGATCGAGCGTGTTTTTCTGTGTGGATTGTAAGGCCAAGGATATTCCAACCAAGGGGTTTAGAGCAAGTGGAGTCTGACTTATTCATTACTACTCATTTTGGCCCATCAAAGCAAAATTTGCCAACTAAGCTCAGAGTTGTGGCAAAGGTTAATTTGCCCTTTCAGAACACACTGGGTAATATTACAGGTGCACACAAGAGCTAGGGGGCCATAATATAAAAAAAAAAGTTGACTTATGAATGCCCACTAAAATAATGCTAAGGCACTTGCAGCAGAATATCAAGCATAGTCATTAGGACAGCTAGCAAGTCTAACAGTGCTACCAGTCTTTATTAATGGCAGTTTGCTGTCCCAAATCCCAAATGACTTAGCCTATTATTCACATCTTGCGGTTATATGCGGTTATATATATTTTTATTTTTTTAATTATGTTGGTGTTGACATTTCTAACACTGACAGGCACAAAAAGTAAAACACAAAATGCATGTTTTGGTCAGACATGCTACTGATCTAAAAATATGGTGTGGCTTCTATAAGCAGGGTACACATTTGGGCTTTCTCTCACTCAATGCGGCACTTATCCGTATGTATCCATTATGTCCATAATAAATCTCTTTCTATCATTTTAAGAGTTAGCTGTCCACACTACTGTCTACAAAAACTTTTTTGAACCTCTAGATCAGTGGTTCTCAACCTTTTGGCTCGTGACCCCTTAAAACGAAGTGATGCCCATATGGCCCTGTCACAGGCTGCATATGTGTGTTGAGCCAGAGAATTTCCCTTTTTCAGGTTGTTTGATTTGATTAATTATCAGAGTAAGTAAGTAAAATTTATTTATAAAGCGCTTTTTACAGATGAAAATCACAAAGAGGCTGAAAACTATTAAGTATTTCACAGCGAAAAAGCAAAAATGAGAGAAAAATCAATAAAATAGACATGATAACAAATTTGTATAGTACAACATGTTTTTTTCCTATCCAATAAAACATCTCACAACACCCCCAAAATTATCTTGCGCCCCCCAGGGGGTTCCAGACCCCTGGGCTGAGAACCATTGCTCTAGATCGGTATGGTGTACATGCATGTTTGTCCTCGCCTAAACCATGTTCCCTACCAGTGTAATAGGTCGTGGTGAAGTGAGTTTAACGTTTGACGCTCAATACCAACGTGCCATGATGAAATTGGAATGGTGGGGACAGCAAGGTCATGCTGTGGCAGCAAATGGCAGGGCAGCAGGACCTCAGGCCACTGAGCCGCTCTGTAGAGTCACAGATAACAAAGAACACAGAGGGCTTCTCATCTTCAAAGTGGCTCGATCAAAGATGCGTCATTCTGGAATATTTTCCATAGTATGGACATGAAGGGCTCTGTAACCACTAAATAAAAGCATCCCTTCTAGTATTCTTGTCGCTTGAAAAAGGAAATAAATATCATTCCACAATTAATTTTTTCAGTCACTGCTTAGACTTCACGGCTGATTATGTGGTCATTTATTTTAACAACACTAAGGACAGGACACATCAAATTAATATTTTATAATTAAATGTTTTATTTAATTTTTGTCCACAGTATGTGCGCAGTTGCCTTTTTAGAATTCACGGTAACACTTTACAATAAGGGTAGTTAAGGGTTCGTTAATCCTTAATAAGGGTTAGTTAATGCTTAATAATGGTTAGTTAATGCTTTAAGCATTAACTAACCCTTAATTAACAGTTAACTAATGTGTATTTTACTAATGGTGTTCATGTTAACCAAGGTATTAATTTATACATTATTTAATAGTTTATAAAGATGACTATTAAATAATGTATAAATTAATACCTTAGTTAACATGAACCAGATGAGTTGAAGGCAACACGCACACCACCACGGATACGTCTTGAGAAAGGTCCTTGTGACCGAAACGTCGACTCTTTTTAATAAATCAATGCAGAGGTGATAAGTGTGTGCGGGAATTGACTTTTTTTCTTTGGAATTAGTTAACATGAACACCATTAGTAAATGATTACCAGACACATTAGTTAGTTAACTGTTAATTAAGGGTTAGTTAATGCTTATTAAGCATTAACAACCCTTATTAATGTACCCTTATTGTAAAGTGTTACCGAATTCACATTAGCTGCCTTTTGAAACAGAAATTGTAATACAGTAACTGCCCTTTGAAAACAAAAACGAATGTATTGGACCTAGTGTGATAGGGTAGTCTTACACCTAGCCTATACTTGCAAACCATTTAATCAATACAGATGGGAATGAGCAAACAGGAAGTAAATGATCACACCAAACGACTTCTCACAACAGGCACAGACAGCTTCGCAATGATGACTAGGTTACATGCCGATTTGGTGAGTTTTTTAAACTCAAAGTAATTGATGGATGTCCTCTCCTCTCTGTTAGCTAATGTAGCCCCCACACAAACGCACACAAACAAGGTGATTCACTCTTGTGAGAAGTTTTGACAGGCGCAATGTTGTGCGAACGCAAGGCTGCTTTCAAAGAGCATCGAACTGTAGACCAGGATACCATAGTTTCTACAATGTGTACAGCTAGAAAACAGCAGCATTTTAAAGTGTGATTAATAGTGACTGGTTAATCGCTGCATCCCTGGACACAGGTGAAACTCCAAAATAATATTTAAGAATAATATTGTTTATTTTCTTTTTAGAGACCATTAGAGGTCCTTCCATAAATGAGGTAAGAAGAGCTGGAGAGTGGAAGTGTGTTGAGGGTGACACCTCTGACAGTGTGTCCTTATGAATTGGCAGGGTGACAGTTTGAGAGCTATGTAGAGGTTCCCAGTCTCTGGTGTGAAGTAGCGCTCTCAGAGCTGCGAGCCATGCAGCACAAGGAGGGCAGGGTGTCTCTGCTTTGTACCCTCCACATTTACACGGCCTGACCCAGTTCAGCGACGGCCAGTGTTGGGGGGGAGGGGGCAGTCTGGGAGAAGCTAAAAATACCACCCCTCGCATCAGGCAGCTCCATTGCAGAGGGATCCCTAGAATTGCTATCCTTGACTTCCATCGAGTTGTTGGCACGTAGAGGTGCACAAACTGCCAGAGGGTTTCCTTAGATTGGAAACAAAGACATAAGGATATTGCTAAGATGCCCACCACTGTTGTCCTTGTAACTTGTTTCTACTTGCCACAGCCTTCTGGGTGGAGAATTTCAGCTGTCTAACTCAAGTGTGGTAGCAGGCTTATATAGCTTGGATAGAAAAGAAACTGGTGACTTACAAGTAGTCTGTGGTCCTTTGGTGAAACCCTCACATATTTGTCTTCTTACTGAGCTAGGGCGTTGCTGCTGTTGTGTGCAAAGGGTTAACCCTAGCCCCTGTCGTTCGACCATACCATGCCAGCTGTTGGCTTGGAGATCCAATCACAATGATTTTCCACTGTTGTGACATGTGACCTGCTCCGCAACCCGAAACTGTCGCAGCGCAGCAAATGTTGGCACTTCCTTCATCTTGGCGTTGTTGCCGCTTGCGGGGCGGAGGGGGCTCTCAGAGCATAAGACGTGAGGACAGAGAAATGGAGAAGGCACAGAACTGCTTTCATTACTTTAGGTTGAACATGTGCTTTGCCCGTGTAGTGCCCAGGGCAACTGAAATATGCCTACCAGTTTTAGAGGAGCCATTTAGGAAAAACACATTTAAAAAGTCACACATCTCATTGTGCAAGATGACATGGTAAATCATCTGGACACATTGGAAATTCACTTGTCTGAATTTGTTGGAAGTCGTGGAAACATGATGTTATTGTTAGGTGGAATCTAAGTCACAGAAGAGCCAGATGGTTTCAAACAGAACTGTGACCTGTCCCGACTTGTTTTGAGAAACTTAAAGTGGCACAAGTTTCATTTAGGTGCGAGTTTTTAGACATCTGATAACTATAAGAAAACACCAAGTGAAATGTCTTGGTGGAGACCTCAGCATGCATTAAAGACCTCACCCTAAACTTGTGGCCAGTACAAGAGGTACAAGAGTATTTCCTCTTCAAAATAGGGGTTTCTCCCACCTCTGCCACCTCAGAAATGCACCCAACCCTGCAATTATGCAGTGTAATGAATAATAAATCCTGTCCCTTTTTCCATGGCAGATGGCTCCAAATAGAATCTCAACATGTGACAGAATAGTTTCCAAGAATCTCAATGGAATAAGCTACAAGCATTAATTTGTGTAGCTAGTGATAATAAAGGCTACTTTTCCCCCCATGCTGTATCTGTGTCCCAGTTAAAAGTTCTTTGACATATTTGATTTTTGGGTGTTGTTTTGGAGGTGTGTGTTTGAAGTTGTGTTTGGTGTGGAAGACAGATGAATGGTGTTCTCTCAAGCATTTGTTTAGATCATTGTGTTCTAGCCAGACACATGCAGTGAGTAAAACTGACTCCCCAGCTGGTGGCCACAATGAGAGATAACCGCAGCATGTTTTTTCTGGCAAGGAAATGCGCCCCTGTTTGTCTCCACTGGTGCCTTCCACTATGGATCTGATGGCTCAGTACAGGCCCTTTATGGCAATGCAGATTATAATTTGAGTTTGGCTTTTCAACGGAAAGTACAGTAATCTATGTGTTTTGTGTTCCACAAACTATTTTAGGCTGGAAATCAAACTCATCTCATCTTGTCGGATATCTGTCCAGTTTGATTGCTCAATCCCCTGTTCTCCCATGCTGCAGTCCCCCATGATTCTAAGAAATTCATCAAATTAAATCCTCCTTAAAACAGGATGACAACTGCTGTGCTTTAGCCTGCACTTTTGAATGAATCAGTCTCATTGTGTTAGGCTGATTAAAGCTGAATGGACAGCAGTCTCTCATTAGAATGGACTCTCCCATGTAGAGCACTGTGGAGCTCCCTGATGCCACAGATAGTCTTAATTAGATTAAACAGAAGGCTTTTCCTGAGGTAATCAGTCAGTCGGCCCCAGCTCACCATGTATCACCACAAGTGAAACTGCAGGGAGGCTGGAATTTTTTTTTTTTTCTCAATGTCAGACCTGTGTTGTTTGCCATGCCAGAGTACTGTGATAACAGAGATTTGGAGACTGGACTTATGGGGATATGGAGCTCTTAAGATTAGATTGCACTGCTGTACTTAGCACCTGATCTTAATGTAAGAGGAAACTGCTGTACTTCATCATGCAGGTTGGCCTATACAGTATGATCTAGTCACAATGTTCCACTTGGTGTCTTATAGGTAAGATGTTTCAAAAGCAGTTCAAAACAGAAATAATGACATATGCACAACACGGGTTAATACATAGTGCCAATGGTTATTATTAGAATTGCAGTTGTGTAATACCTTGGTGCAAATACTATATGCAGTGTTTTTAATTGCATTATGTTCTCGAGTCCTTTCCTATTTCTGGGAATGTGTAGGCCTATATTTCTGTTCCTTTGATCTGTAAGATGAAACAAGGGAATTTGCAGCAAGGTCATTCACACATTTTGTTTGGAGTTTGGACCAGATGAGATATTGGTACAAGCTCATTTGTTTCCATCTGCCTGTTCCTGAGTTAAAGAACGGGCCATTTCCCAGACTACTGTTCAAATAAGGGGACACATTTTTGCCTGCAGTGACATAGCATATCATGTTGAGCCCTGGCCAGTGACCTGGGGTTCCTCTCTTCTGTTTTTAGAAAGGGATGCAACCTATAATCCATTAGTCCCTGCTTGTCCACCACTTCTTCAAGATTATCACTGTGTTATGTTAACATTTAGTGTTGGACAGGGAATGAGCTATATGCAAAATGTTCTTTATTCTTCTGTTATATCAATTCAACTAATGATGAACCTGATGTTTTATGAAGTATTATCTTACTTACAACTCTTACCCTGCAAACTATAAGGTTAATTTGCTACTGCAACATTAGTTGACTATTATACTCCCATCTGATCATCACTAGTTTTGTGAAGCAACTATAGCAAAGAGCTAATTACAGCCATCGATTACCACCTCAGTCTATTGTGTAGTCTACGTTTCAAACTTTTCCCAATTCAGTTAGTGTCAGCACTGCCAATGGCACTCGAGTGAGCACATACTGTTTGACCAACATCATGTGCTGCATTAGGCGCAGTGAATTATGGTCGATGTAATTTACTAACGTGCTTTCAGTGTTTGACAGCGTTAAATCTTAATTTATTGAAAACTATGACAAGAAATGCCAGGTTTGAACACCAGCTTAGTGTGTCACAGAACCTGAAATAAACGTAAAACAAACATTTTGTTGTTTGGGCTGCCAAATATACCTATTCAATCAATATCAATATAATACTAATCAATATATTGGAAACCTTGGTGTACATGAAATACCACTTTTTGGTGTCAGTATGTACAATTAAAAAAAAATTTCTGTTTCCCTTTCAGATCTGCATGTGTGGTGATCTCTGGCTCCGTGGATGATCCTCAGTCACCATGAAAGACTAGGAACTCAGCTCTCCGAGGGAAATGGCTTTTTTTGATCTATCCCTGTCCCGCTACCTGGCATCTGACTCCAGCTGCCTCTGAAGGGCCTGTCAGCTGTTTATGGGAACTACCACTGTGTTCGCTCTCTTGAGGATTTAAGTTTTTCCAGGACACCATTCCTTTCCCCCACCGTTAAGTCGAGGCAGCAACGCAGCGCAGTAGAGGGGGAGGCGGTGAGACGATGGCGAACAACTCGTACAGTGGGGTGAAGAACTCCATGATGGAGGCAAACCACGATGGAGACTTTGGCTGCACACTCAAAGAGCTGCGCTCGCTCATGCAACTGCGGGGCGCAGAGGCACTAAGCACAATTGGGGAATCTTATGGGGATGTTCAAGGACTCTGCAACCGGTTGAAAACATCACCTATAGATGGTAGAGTAAATCCTCCACAACATTCAACACGACGACTGTTTTTAATCGGATCAAATACAGGATGTTTTCCCAACACCGCTAATAGCGAGTGCTGTAGGAATGCAAATGTGGTGCACACATTGTTTAGGAGGCGTGTCATTGGCCATGTCATCCACATTACCTTGACATCACTTCCTTGGAAAACTCATATGCCAGACAGGTGGCCAGGCAGGCTGGCACTGACCTGGGCCAGTCCTGCTCTATTTCTAGGCCTGTGGATATGTCCCTCACACCTCCCCTCTCTCCCTTTTCACCTCTGTGTCTCTGTGTGTGTGTCTCTGTATGTGTATGTGTCTGTGTCTGTGAGTAGGCTTCAGACAGACCAGCTGTCTGCCTGGGCACAGGACCAGGCTGCAGGCAGGTCAATGTTCCACATGTGGCGGACAAAACGGGAGGGTGTAAGGCTGGCTAGTAACGACTTGAACATGGTTGGGAAGGAGTGAGCTCATCTTTTGAATAGTTCTTCTGTGTTATGCTTTCGCCACCAAAGCATACTTTGTTGCCCGTTGACTAAGCCCTGGAGACAAGGTTGAGAGTAGAGAACCTGTTGCCTGATGAACACTGCTGTTGATCACACCTCCATTCTCCATATGGTGGTGCTGCTCCGTTTGGAATATCGAAAGCAACTATTACAAACTTGCACAACATAGTGTGACAATGCTTGTTGACCATTGTCGATAAAACCACCTAATTTCCCTAGCTTCCCTTCCCTCTATACCTTTGCTGTGTATGTGTGGCGGCACTCTTCACCACTCAGATGTGACCAGGCCAAGAGTGAAAACTGAAGAGTTATACTAGGGCCTCATCTGGGCAGTGGCGCTTTATAGCACCTCTTTCTTCTTTCCTCTTTCTTTCTCCCACTCTCTCTCACAATCTCTGTCTCTGTCTCTCTATAGACAGTCTGCCTAATCGCCAGCATGACCTTGATTGAACCCTTGGGGGAGGGGATTTTCAGTTTGATCCCAGATTAAAACGGCACCGCATATCCACTGTAGCAGCAACAGTCCTCTGTGTGCAGTGTCTCAGAGCAAGTAAAATGCCTGGGCTCCGTCAAACTCAAAATGGAATGTGAAAAAAAAATCGTACAACAGCTCAAAGCATCTCTCATTCTAGCAAGAGTCATTAGCTCGCCATTTGATTCTTGACCTTTTGTTTATTGTAAGTGTACCAGGTACACAATTCAGTCTTTTTTTTGCTGCTTTCAGTATCTGAGTATAGGTCATTATCTAAACTGTGTGGAGAAATTGTTGAATAAGACTTCAGCGGTTCACAGAGTGAATTGTCTAAACATGCATGTGTAAGTGTCTGTGTCGAGTGGGTGAAATTGCAGCCCTGTCATATTTGGAGCATGAATGACATTGGATGTTTGATATCTGTGAATATACTTGTCCTCTCCTGCCCATTTTCCTAGCCTGTGCTGCAACAAAAGAATGTGGTTAGGCCAGGCCTGCTAGCTTGTCTGGATTATATCTCGTCAGTGATCCAGCATTAACATGGCTTTATTTTAGATATTTAATGAATATACAGACATTTGTTGTTATGAAGCATAAATAAGTCTTCAATTCACACAGCCCTTTATCAGTCTGTATCAGTTGTTTTCATCTTGTGCATATCAAACATATCAATGTTTTTCAAGATTCATAGAGAATGATAGATTTAAGATACCCAGAGGAAACGTTTCTTTTGATAAAGTGACATACCAAGTTGGAAGGCAAAGGCAGCTGCCTGAAACTTGCGTTTAACCAGTTTCAAGAAGTCATATTGCTTCCACTCCTGCAGTTATTAGCAAGTGCACTGTACAGATAAGCTCGAGTAGGTCCACATTTTGTTTCCCCCCTCAGCGGGTGCTGTTCCACTTGGTACGCGGCCACTGAGTTTTTGATACTTGCATTTTCAATTGGCTCATTCGTCATTGGCCTGGGAAATTAAGCCGTCATTTAAGATTACAGGAGCTTGACAATTGAAAAGGGATTTCTAATTAGTTGGTTGGTCATTTCTCTAACCTCTTAAGCCAATCCTTTGCTAATCCTCAACCACTTCCAAGTTTGTTTTTTTTACCACACTTTACTGGTGCAACTGTACGTCAACGTTGTACTGCTCTACTTTAAGTCGTTTTCTGAATCCATGACTCAAAACTATAGCTTACTTGGATTAGACTAAATGTCACTCATATTGGCACTAACCTCAGCCATTTTCCATACAGCTACTTTTCCCCCCAAAAGCATCCTCTGTTTCCCCTGCATAATGAGGGACTTAATAAAATGGGCAAGGCCACTTTGCATCAATATTATTGACAATCTTCTCCTATTTTCCCTCTCACAGTTATTCCCTGTTGATTGCTGTTTTAGTGTAGTCAAATATTTGGGTTCTAGCCTATTGATCCAATCAATTGTGGGCTGAGAGGCTTCCGCAGTTGGACTGCAATTCACAAAGCTGACAGGCTCTCCACATCCGTCATCCCAGCCGTCGCACCCCCTCATTCAATGGGAAGGTTCAGACTGTTAAATGATAGTTTTGTCCTTGTAATTCAGTGGGCTGGCTCAGCTTGTCTTCATGTCTGAATTCAAAATGATGAGGTTAGAAGGGCTTTTGCCAGTGAGTGGAGGCAGCAGATGGCCAGGCTTGTGTCAGGACTCTGGTGGAGCTGGTGCTGTATGTTGACTTACCTGTTATGATCTGTAGCTTTTAAGTTGTGATTTGGACTGTTGGTTTCTTGTATTTCCTTTTATTTAGGCCTAGTTCTTAAGAAACCAGACCCTCTTTCCAGACTAGTTGATTGGACTTTTCTTTGTTGCCGTCCCTGTCTCTTGACATGCCATCTTTTGTTGTTTCATTAAGACATAGTCTTCTCCACTTGACAGAGGAAAGACCTTTCAGACCTACTCCTGATACCACTGATACCTTGTATCAGTTGCTACCCAGTGGGTGCTTTTATATGCACTCTCATAATCCGATCTATCTTTACCTGATAAAGGTAATACTCTGGCCTAGCAATAGTCATGTAAATCCCTTAATCTGATTATCTTAATCAGAGTAAGATGATAATTGGTGCAAGCATAGCCCAGTTAGCACACCTAGATTTATGCTCAAACTTACGATTTATTTGGCTGTGTAAACACCTTTGTCTGATTTCATTCAGTTTTTAAATATGCGCATGTATCAAAAAGCTCACAGAGGAAGTTGACCCAGAAAGGCTGCGTGCTGCATGAGTCCAGTACATCAGCATCTCCTGTTCTCAGCTGACACTCAGAATAATACCACTTCCATCAAGGTTTCTGTAAGTGCATCAGCATGAACAAATAATACAGAGAAAGTAAACTTACTTAACTCTCTGAGTAAACTAACCCGCTGATCAGATAAATCTACATAAACCAAGGTTCTGGTAGAAAATCACTTTACCTTGAATGATGTAAATGCTGGACTATTTATTTACAGTAATCGGGGTATTGAGTGCAGGGAAACGTCCCCTTTGTCTGGAAGTAAGGTTGTTGTGAAGTTGCTTGTCTAGTGAAGGGTTGCTTTCATTGTACCGGACAGTGTGTTGGCACTCTGGCCTCACAGAGTTGTGTGTAGGTAGTAAAAGGGTGTCTGTATATCATTTCACTGTGACCAGGTCTAGAGTGAAATGCTTACCTTGACCCCCACTGGTGGTTGAAATGACAGTACTTTGAGGGGTCAGCTGGGGACAAGCATCCAAATTAAACAGTTAATGATTAGCTGCTTGACTTGAGACGGACTCATGGCGCTAAAATGATGTGAGGGGCCAGGGCCAACCTATTTTCTGTTTGCGTATCCAATGGCAGGAGGCCCGTGTTAATCGTCCTCTGTCACTTATATTTATTGCGCTAATGCAAAGGGAAAATGTGGTGGAAAATTGAATGGGGTATTAGCTGTCAGCATGTTTTCATTAGAGGCGTAGAGAATCAAAGCAGACGGTGAGAGACAGCCAGGGAGCAGCGAGAGGCAGCTACACAGGATAAACCCCATAGCCTTTTCATGGAGCTGTGCTGGTGAGTCATCATCACTCTGCTTACACCCCACCAGAAAAGTTTGTGTTAGTGCTGGCCCTTAATGCCACTTAACCGTGTACCACCTAGTGTTGGAGGAATTAGTTCTTTCTTATAAATTATTTTTATCTGCTTTATTATTACAGCGTGGAAAAGAGAAGTGACATGTCTTGAATTGGATCTGAACCCATGGCGGTGCTACTAGTCTATGTAGTATGCACCTTGATGTGCTTAATCACAATGATTCCTCATTTGAGGAATATGTTGAAGCAGTTTGTTCAAGGGTAAAGCATAGTCCCATTATCTTTGACATGTTATTTAATTATTGCCATGTAAAATGGTATCTAACAGTGGGACTCAGCAGGGACCGTGCAGTTTGGATTGAATTTGATTCTTGGGAGCAGAGTGTTATCATGATTCTCAATGCACTGCTCTTCAATTCCACTGAATTTTTACTGCTGTTTACATTATCTTTCCAACTGCATTAAATGATTGAATACTTCTAAGAAATATTTTTTATCACACTATTGTGAAAGTGTCTTGTATTGATAGTTGGAAAATGGTGACCAATGAAACCATCTTCACAGACAAAGGCCATGGCATTCCTATAGATGACAATAAGCTGGTAAAGACTGAGGTTTACGCCTGTCAAATGTGTTGTGGGAATGGGGGAATAGGGAGGTTGATCTTTCCATTGATACCAAAATTGACTTGAGAATCAGTTTTTAAATGGTCGGTACGTGATCATGACTTCAACATGGATAGATACTCCCACCTAAAGTCCCTCTGGAATTAAGCTTTCTTCCTGCTTGGTAATGTACAGACAGGCTCTGTATAGATAGGTGTTGTTTGAGGATGGGAATTTCGATCACAGATAAAAATCAAAACTATTACATTGTTAACTTGACAACGCTTAAAATAGAAGGATGCAAAAATAGGTGTAACTTTGTTTAGGACATGACCAAATACCTGAAAGAAAGATTTGCCCAGCAACATAATATCTAATGAAATTTCAGTGTTTGAAATCAAATAGGCTAGGCCTAACATGCAAAAGCATCCTGCAGAGTTTAACAATAAAACTTCTATTCAATAACTAAGCTGCAGTATTTATTGTAAGCCTAAGGGGCAGTGTCCTGAAGCAACTCAATTGCAGCTCACCTGCTTGCTTTTACATCTGGTTGCCTTTTTAAAATCTTGTTTCCAGTTCTCAAAATCAGTTTTACAATTGTTACTGACATGAGCATTTAGTATTTGATCACTACTCATTTCGATGCACTCTGTGTACTAAGGTAATGACAAGGGAGAAATTATGAATCAGGACAGTGATGAAATACAGAGATATTTATCAATCTTGTATCAAGAGATTGCAGGAACACTAAATATATTACAGTTTTGCTTGGTAAATGGACAAATCCCACTAATAATTTCATTGTCAACAAGGTCTCCAATCTCCTTCGCCTTCCTTGCGAATTGTTTCCTGCAGCCTCCACCACCAGTGGTGGATTTTGACAGGTTCTCTGCACAGAGGATAAGGCAGAGAACGGTCCCCTTGACACGTGAACGATCCACCTCTCTCCCCCTGTTTATGTCACTGTAAGACTCTGCAATACAGACTTATTACCCACATGTGTCATGATCATCATAGCACCTGCCGGCTGGCGATAGTGTGTGTCTGTGTCTCTGTGTGTGTGTGTCTTCCCATATGTTGACCCTCCTGATCCTTTTCCCTGTTAAGACGATGCTATTCCCAGCGCAGCTTCCCTTCAGCCCTTAGTAGCTCCACTCTTCATTAGTCTCAGTCCCCTGCAACACTCCACAGGCCTTTCTCCCTCACTGCCACCCCCCTTCTCCACCCATCTGCCTGTCAGCAGCAGTTTCACACAGTCACTCTCCCCTGGCCCCCATTTCTGCTCCACCTCCTCTCTGCTTCACACACACACACACACACGTCCAGTTCCGTCCAGTCTGCACAGCCACCCACACACAGTCAGTCGGCATGAATAGGGCTGAAAAGCTGTCGCGCATCATCAAATGTGCGAAGGCCCTTTTGAATATATGACTCTGCCTTGAATGCGGAGGCATTTGAATGGGTGGCTGCAGAATGCTCTCTGTGCACATGGATGAATGGGTCCCAGGCCAGCCAGACGAGTAATGCGTAAATAAGATGAAGCTACAACAGGAGAGTATACAAAGGGATGTGTGAGGCTAAAATCGAGGCTGCTTCTCCAGTTAATTGGTCATTTCCTTCCATTGAAAAGACATTTCATGGGATTGTTTTTTGCCTCTATCCTCACATTCTCTTGCATGCGTAATGCTGTAAGAGTTCAAAATGTTTGACATGCCTAAAGAATGTGTATTGTGATTGTCTGGCATTGTTGCCTCCACATCGGCCTGTCAGAAATGCTGATGCCCTTTGGGGATTATGTTTTTTGGAAGCACAGTGACAAGAGTACAGCTGACCTTTTTGAGTTGGAGGCGATTTTATGAGACAAGCTCTCTTCCTCTGTACCAAATGTCTGTTACTGCATCCAACAGTGCTCAAATTATGTGACAGAGTTTAGGACCTTGCTTAAATTTGATTTTTTGTGAAGTGAGAGGATATAATTTGCTATGTAACATTTAATCCCGAGATAGAGTTAAAATGAGAATCGATGCATGAGTTTTTTCTTATCTCCTCTGTCTTTCCCTCCCCAGGTTTAAGTGGACAGCCTACAGACATTGAGAAGCGGAAAACAACGTTTGGGCAAAATCTTATACCTCCAAAAAAGCCAAAAACTTTCCTACAGTTAGTGTGGGAAGCATTACAAGATGTAACGCTGATTATCCTAGAGGTGGCAGCCATAGTGTCACTAGGCCTTTCATTTTATAGACCTCCAGATGCTGAAAGACAACGTAAGCAGCAACACTATTACTATAATCTTTCCTCCTCTTCTCATTGATTCATCTTCCCCTTAATGGATATTAGCATACAGTTTTGGTTGTTAACATATTTGTTATGCTCTGATAGTTCGGGCCTGAAGATATTTTCTTTAAAAAAAGAAATACATTTGTCAATTGTTTGTACCTACCTCATTTATCCAGTCAGTCTTGTTTCATAGTGAATTGGAATGGAATAACCTCTCCCCTTTACATTGCATTTATTTGTCTCAATCTGTATATTAACTCTTAGTGAACTTCTGTCAGGCAAATCCCTACAGTCATGCTATAATGTTCTGTGCCCCTGCAGACTGTGGAAAGGCAGCTGGGGGTGTGGAGGATGAGGGTGAGTCAGAAGCAGGCTGGATTGAGGGCGCCGCCATCCTTCTGTCCGTTATCTGTGTGGTGCTAGTGACAGCGTTCAACGACTGGAGTAAAGAGAAACAGTTTAGGGGCCTCCAGAGCCGCATTGAACAGGAGCAGAAATTTACTGTCGTCCGCGGCGGACAAGTTATCCAAATTCCCGTGGCTGAAATCGTGGTTGGCGACATTGCACAAGTAAAATACGGTAAGATGTGATTGCCATCAATGTTATTCAATTAATGAAATGTTTGTCTCAAGGTTGTGCACTTTCATGGACAACATGTAATACAGGCAGCATAAGGTCAAGGTTGAGATGAAAATCAGGTGATCAAGAAGTCACGCAAAATGCATGCAATAAATCAAATTTTTCCATGCAATGTTGCTCCTCCAAATTAAAGGCCTTTTTTGTCTGTGTGTGTTTCAGGAGACCTGTTGCCTACCGATGGTGTCCTCATCCAAGGCAACGATCTGAAGATCGATGAGAGCTCTCTCACAGGGGAGTCGGACCATGTCAAGAAAACACAAGAAAAAGATCCCATGCTGTTGTCAGGTAACTTCCAGCCCTAATTTTAAATTTCTCCGAAGTCCTGCCCTACTTGGTTATTGTTAGAAGAAAACAGACATTGAAAGTTCTATTGGTGTTTGTTCCCATAGAAACATGTTGCAGCCATGTTATCTATTTCCTTCACTTGCTACATGTTTTGATTGAACAAATAAAATTTATACTTAATTTTTCTGAACTAGGAAACTGATTGACAAACAATTGACAAACAAGTCAACACTAGCACGCTATTATAATTACAAACCGCATTTCAAATAAACTACTCCAACTGAGTAAAATAACACATCAGTAATAATTTTCTGAATTTATTTTTGAAAGCAAATTTTTCTTGTTAAACAAGCTTAAAATTGCCTGTCAGAGAGATGCTGCTTGGTATCAACTTTGGTTTGAAACATTATTGGAAGAAGTAGAAGCTATGTAACTTCTCCCGTTTGTCATGGTTTGTTCTTGGTCAGATTCCTTGAGTTCAATTAAAAAGGGTCAATTCATCCATATTTAGTACCCCAGGAATTCTTGCGCAGACATACAGTGTAGTACACGACTTCTGTCCTGTTGATTAATTGGCCATGCTTTGAAAGTTGAGTCTGTGTATTTATGGAATAGATGTTGAATTGGATGAAAAATTGGATTAGAATTGAAAGCTGAATTGGTGTCAGTAACCTGGCATCATACAATATAACCTATTATTACACACTTAACACATTATTACACTTCAGGGTTATTCAAGACCTCTCCACTTCGCATCGGGGTCCTGCATCACCCTGTCGGGGTTTGTTTAACAATAATGACCCGCTCACTGTACATTACGCTCACTTGTCTTCTTCACTTTTGTCGATTTCTCTGTCGTCCAGCTCTTTGTGTCTTTTAACCTCTCTTGCTTTTTCTGCGCTGTTTTCTTGTTCTCTTTTTCTTTTCTTTGCTGGGGACAGTTCAGCCATTAACCATGAATCGAAGGTTTCGCACTCTCCAAATATATTAAAATTAATATTAGAAAAATCTTCCATGGTGTTTTCTTGGGAGTAACGGAAAGCTAACGTTTTTTTGCCACAGGGTGTCGCGAATGAGCTGACGTTGTTAAATTTAAATAAACCGTTAAATTTACCGGATTTCTTTCTGCGGATTGATATGATTGGACGTGGTCCTCCAGAGTATATGATTAGAACTGCGTCCATAGCAACGGGTGATTCAAGACCCCTCCGCTTCGCGTCGGGGTCCTGCATCACCCTGTCGGGGTTTATTTCGCAATAATGACCCGCTCACTGTACATTATCACTTAGGGTAAACGTCCCTATTAAGCCCACCAAATCCGTTTTTCAGACATTTCTAATATATACTGCCCCAATTTAAGTGAGAACATTTTAGTTAAAATGAAAGTCTAATCTCTCATTTGAAGTGTCAATAATTCATTTAAGAGGGGAAAGCTACTGCTTGTTTTGTCCCTAATCCCATTTTATGAAAGCAAGTTGATCCTTTGATCAAATGGCTTTCGTCTTCACTGCTCTCCTCAGTTCCCCAGAGGAACTGCACAGGGGATTTAGGAGAAGTGCTTCTTGTTTAGCTCCCCCAGCTTTCTATTGGCGCACCTCCAAGAGGGAGACATCTACTGTGTGTGTGTGTATATGCCACCACTCCACCACTACTGCTGTATCATCTCCCTTAGCTCAGGCTATCCTCCTCCACTCTCATCCTAAGTCCCTCAAGAGTGGAAGGAAAGCATCCTCTAATTAACACAGGCATGGGGGAACTCTTCAGAATTCTTTCTACATCTCTCTCTCTCTTTTCAATCTCTCCCTGTTCTATCTCTCTTGCTCAGTCTGTTGCTTATGTTTTCTCGTGTGTTCTTGGCTTTTTCTATTTCAGCTCTTTTTTCCTGTGTTTTGAGAGAGGGATGGAGAGAGAGATATTAAACTCTGGAGAAAGCTTGTTGTAGCCTCACAGATTTCCATTAATTCACTGAGACTGACAATTGGCTTTTGATTAAAGGCTGTTGATTAAAGGTTTGGAGTATGTTTGCATCAAAGACAAGCGATTCTGTCTCTTTTGACTTGCTAGCACGCCGTTCCTTTTGTATTTATTGACCACTTTGAAAGCCTTTATTTATTTTCTCCTCCTTGTGTGTAGCTCAACATGCCACTTGAAAGCCTACTTCTTAAACCAGCTTCTCAGTAAGCAAAGGAATCTAGTTCAACATCCAGTGCACCAAAATGTTTTATAATAGGAAAAACCCAAAGCAATAAATAAGGTGGAAAAGCCAACATTTGGGTGAGGTTGAAACCTAGGTATAAAGGGAAACATGGTATAAGTAATCTTGGCAACATAGTGGAACATGTAGCATACCATTTATCCAGATTTCTACCCTTTCCCTACCTCCCTTACGACTTTTATTTTATCTCCTCCCTCTGTCTAAAGGCACCCATGTAATGGAGGGCTCAGGGAAAATGCTGGTCACTGCCGTGGGCGTCAACTCTCAAACTGGAATCATTTTCACCTTACTTGGGAGTGCTGACGATGACGATGATGATGAAGAGGAGAAGAAAAAGGAAAAGGAGGAGAAGAAGAAGCAGAAGAAAAGTTGGTTTCCCTTGTTAACCCTGCTATTTCAATTAGTATTGATTGATCCACACCAGAGGTAGACAAATGTGCACAGCCATTTCCTCTTTCTGCCACCAATTTTGCATCTCAAAGCAAGATTCCATCTTCTCTCAATGAGCCTTTGTGTTTGTCGATGCTGGAAATGGAGAGGGCTGAGCCTATGCAGAAAAGTACTCAGAGTTGCACACCAAGGACACAGATTTGACTGAAGGGAGCTAAGCTTAGAAGTAAGAAGAGGAGCGTAGCAGCAGGGTCATGGTTCAGGACTGAGCTGTATCCCTGGTCAAAAAACAGCCAATAGGCTTGCACATTGAAAGAGAACCGTCCTCCCACTCAACTCATTAGTGTAACACAATATAGGTGTGTAAGCTACTGCTGACAATGACCCTGATGAAGACCTATGTCGGTCGCAACGCGTTGGTCATTTTAAATACATATTGCCATGTAAAATAAAGGCATTTTAATTTTGCACAAACCATACAGTGTGCCTTGGATCGTTTTTGAAGGAGACTTGCATTTTACAATTGGATTTGCAATTGCATTTTATTTTTTATTGAGACCATATTCCACTCATGCAATGAGCCCTTCACAAGATGGAATAAGCACAGTACACCTGAAGTATCCAAAGAGCACCTGTATGTGATCAACACAAAGACCCAGCAGCGCTTCTACTCCATTGTCTTCACGTTCAGCAAATTTACATAATTGGAAAATATTTTACAATGGTGGTTAGGACTACAGTCACTATTTATTGCCCACCAATAAGTTGCTGACTACATTTCTCTCCATGGTATTTTTTTTCCTCATAGACAAGAAGCAGGATGGATCAGTGGAAAACCGCAAGAAAGGTTAGTTACATGCCCACACACACATACATACATACATACATAAACACACACTCACACCCTCGATCAGGTTTAATTGCTTTACAGCTTAGTGCCTATTTTGACGTGTTAGCTTTCAGTGTTAATGGTATCTCCCTCCCCATTTAAAGCCGCAGTCTGTTTTTAGAAATGGCTGGTGTGGTTAAAGCAAGTAATGAGAAGTTACATATTTATGCTTGTCCTCATGTGACTACTGTATACTTTGTACGGGCCGTCCTTGTCTATCCATTGTACTGTCTGGTCCTCTCCTCTCTTCACGTCCTTCCCTGGCACATCGCGCTTTGAGCGGCAGGTGCTACTGAATCCAGTTATGGCGATTAGTGATGAGGAGATTAAAGCCATGCAACAATTCTGGGGCCAGAACATCTGCTTTCCCACCCTCTCCCTCTAACTCTCCCCCAAGCCCCTACTATTTAATTTCTATTCATGTCCCAGTCTGAACTACTCAGTCGACTATAAGACTCACAGTGATGATTCTCAGACTGACGACGATCATAATAAGGCTGTTTAGTGGTAGCTAGCCAGCCAGCTAGCCAGTCATGTATTTGAGCGTCCTGCTGGGACTCTATGATCAGTGGTGCTTGTGCCTCTGACCACAACCCTGGCGCTAGTCCCTGGTGCACAGATTCCCTCTGCCTGCCAGGAATGAACAGTAATCCTTTAGACTGAGATTACACAGGCCATGTAAGTGCAGAACAAGCCACGGCCCACGGCAGCCGCAATAGCCCAGTGTTAATGCCCCCTCTCTCTGCTACACACTAGCTATCATGCTAGAATCCATACCATAGTAAACAAAGCTCAAACGCTGGCAAGATGGACTGGAGCTGCCTATCCATGTAAAAACAGGGTTGTAAAAGTTAGACAAGACACCTACATAGTACATGATGGTAACACCAGCACAAATTAAGTGAGAGATTGGAAAGAGTGTGTTGTCAGATTTCCTGTAACAGCAGCAGCCTCCATGGCAGACAGGCAAGCCTCAGAGCTAATGATTTTATCATGGGGAGTGACACGACGGAGATCAGCCCCTGCTGTCCTGCCGGCTGGCTCTCCTCCTTCCTTTGCCATGAGAGGCTTTGCGTCTCCAAGGTTACCTGGTCAGATGAGAGTTTGGGATTGCTGTCAAGTCTACAAGTGAGGGAGGGGGGTCATGAGGGACGTTGTTGCAGAGAAGAGTTTTATGGGAATTTTAAATGGTGACTGCTCTGGTGACAGTTGAAGGAGAAACTTATTTCTCAGATCCCAAAGCTGCTAGCCAGTTAACCTGTTCTCTCAATCTCCAGGTGGGAATACAGTAATTACTTTTCCAAACCTTTCAGCTAATTACAACTTGGAGTGTAGTCAGAGCACTGCAATTATAATTACACTGACATTTCCTGACAAGTTCCATGTGATAAAATGGAAATATAAAAATAAGGTGTGCTAAAAATATTATGTGGCGTGTCTCAAGTCTCCTTGGAAGTCACTTTTCATTCAATCAGTGAACTTATCATTAAGTATAGTGTCCCATTATCATATACTTGAAATATTCCCTCAAGTCTTGAATTTTACTCATAGCGTTCTGAAGTGACTTGCGGTGACTTGTTTGCTAAATCAGCATGTAGAAATAACTTTGGGCTAAAATCCAATTGAACCTGTTCTTTAGCTACTGCTTGCTGTTAACGCAAACATAATGAGAAATATGCAAACAGTGTCTGTCTGCCTGAATGTTCAGGGTGAAATTACTTTTTGTTACTTGACCACTGAGAGATTATTCATTTACTGATATAACAACAAAGGTTTAGGATACAAAGCTTGGTCAGGTTTTGTAGATGTAAACATCTGAATGGGCTTTGCATGGTGCCTGAACTAAAAAATGCTAGCTGGTCACATTTGTTGTGCTTTCTTTGGGTTATACTGGTTTGATTTGGAGTCAAAACCGCTTGTTTGGTCCCAGCAGAAATAATCTTCATCCCAAGCCAGTGCTCATCCCATAATCCTGGGATCTTTTCCAATTGGAAGACCTTGAACACAATGTGGTTTTGTATAAATATCAAATTGTGTAAATTGTAGCAAAGTGTGTACTTCACCTGACATCAGCACAGTGTAATTGTCAATACATCAGTGTAACAGCAACTTCCTCTCGTCCTCTTTACTGTAGCTAAAGCCCAGGATGGTGCAGCTATGGAAATGCAGCCTCTGAACAGTGATGAAGGAGCCGATTCAGAGGAGAAGAAGAAAGCCAACCTGCCAAAGAAAGAGAAGTCTGTTCTCCAGGGCAAGCTGACCAAACTAGCTGTACAGATTGGCAAAGCAGGTGGGTAGGAGAGACAGCAGTGGATATTAACACAGCTAAATACTTGGCTATATCCTAACTCTGGGTGCGCTCCTATTATTCTCTCTCATATATATATACTATTGCCTTCTTTCTCTACATCTCTAAAATAATTGTTTTTCTATTCAGAATTATTTCCTAAAGAAATAACTTGATGGCTAATGATAGCTGATACTATTTTCCAGTTTGGACAGTCACATTTCTGGTTGTTGATCTTCCTTTCTTTTCCTGCTTTTCTCCCTCTTCCCCTCATGCCATCCAGGGCTGGTAATGTCGGCCATAACTGTTATCATCCTGGTGGTGCGATTTGTGGTCGACACCTTCTGGATCCAGAACTTGCCCTGGGTCAAGGACTGCACACCCATTTATGTCCAGTTCTTTGTGAAATTCTTCATCATTGGCGTCACTGTTCTGGTGGTGGCTGTGCCCGAAGGCCTGCCACTCGCCGTAACAATCTCCCTGGCATACTCTGTAAAGGTACAGTCTCCTACTCGAGTGACCCATGCCAGTGCCAACCGGCTTACATTTTAGCCTATTAAAGCTAGCAGGCCAGGCTATTAAGACACTAGAAGGAGACTTGGCTAACTGATACCCTAAAGCCAAGCCATGATCCCCTTTGCTGGAGCTGTTGGCCAACAGAGGGCTTTATCCAATTTATCCAATCAAGGAGCTAATAAGTTCAGTCTTGCAGCCTTTGAACACATTTCTTTGGCTTCATTTAAGTTTTCTACGAGTCTTCAGTACAGCAAATTAAGCATATTTGATTGTTGTCTATTTTCACATTTGTTGCTCATACTGAATGTCATTGCCTTTCATAATAGTATTGATTGACTGCTCTTCTTCCTGCAGAAAATGATGAAAGACAACAACCTGGTGCGTCACCTGGATGCCTGTGAGACTATGGGCAATGCCACTGCCATTTGCTCTGACAAGACTGGTACGCTCACCATGAACCGCATGACTGTGGTGCAGGCCTACATTGCTGACAAGCACTACAGGAAGGTCCCTGAACCTGAGAGCATCCCCTCCTCCATTTTAGACATACTGATCCTGGGCATTGGAGTGAACTGTGCCTACACTACCAAGATCATGGTAAGAATGAGAAAACCTCTCAATGTGGCTCTATAATGTAGTCCTGCTCTAAATTGCATGAATATTGCCTTGTTATGAATTTAAAGAGGAGTTGGCTTCATAATGAATCATAAGTAGATGAGAGAGCCTCTGATTTTCAACAAATCCGTGTCAAGATCATCAGAATCAACTGTTGCAATCAAACAACTTTACTTTTGAAACTGACGTGTGCAGTGATTTGCTTAGTTGCAGGTGCTTAACTGTCTCTCTTCCTCTGTCTCTCCCTCTCTCACTTTCTCCCTCAGTCCCCAGAGAAAGAAGGCGGCCTGCCACGGCAGGTGGGTAACAAGACCGAATGTGCCTTGCTTGGCTTTTCTAATGACCTGAAGCGTGACTACCAGGCTATTCGCAACGAGATCCCTGAAGAGAAGCTCTATAAGGTCTATACCTTCAACTCTGTCCGCAAGTCTATGAGCACCGTGCTGAAGAACGCAGATGGCAGCTACCGCATGTTCAGCAAAGGGGCCTCAGAGATCCTCCTCAAGAAGTAAGAAAACTTCACATCTGTTAAGATTTTTTTTCAGCTCTGGTGTTTCTGCTTGATTCATGCATTCTGCTTGATGTTGAATCTTTGTACAAGAGACGGTGCCGTACCACAGAGTTTTATATCGGTGTGTATCCAGAATGTTTCTATTGGAATTTTATATTGAAAAGACACAAGGTACTGATGTATTAAATATATCCAATTCTGGGGATATGATATGATACATAAGCAGTAAATTATTCTACTCAGAGAGATAAGTTATCCCCTAGGTTTTGTAATTGTTCCGGTTGGCCAGGCTTTGCGGTAAATGATGTGTGTAACGGCTTAAGCAGCTAAGAAGTTCAAGTGCATCCCACCCAAGCCCCTTACTTTGCGTCTTAAAAACAGGCGCTGAGAAAATGAGCCGGTAACAACTCTGTAAGCCTCTTAACCAAGCAGGCTTCTTTTTAACCCACAGAGGGCCTATGCTGACTTCTTACTGTTGCGGCTCACCTGTCAGATGCTTTGTCTTCTCCTCTGCCCAACTCCCTTTTCTAATCTATATTATTTTTCTCCATTTACCGTTCTCTTCCTATCTCCCTCTTCATCCACATCTCTCTACTCCATCTCTCTTACACTGCATATCTTTTCTCTCCCACTCACCCCTACTGTCTTTTTACCGCCTCCTCTATACCTCTTTAAATATCCCTCTTCCCCCTCCCAGGTGCTATAAAATCCTGACGGGGAATGGCGAGCATAAGGTGTTTCGACCACGGGACAGAGATGACATGGTAAAGAAGGTGATTGAACCCATGGCCTCCGAAGGCCTGAGGACCATCTGTCTAGCATACAGGGATTTCCCTGCCTCAGAGGGTGAACCTGACTGGGACAACGAGAATGATATCCTCACTGGACTGACCTGCGTCTGTGTGGTGGGCATTGAAGACCCCGTGAGGACAGAGGTGAGTAGCTACGCAGTAGTTTGATGTGAGGACGTACATGAGGTCTTATAACATTTGTTGTCTTAATTGAAACTGGGAGACAGAGATTAAAATCATGGTCAAAAGTGAGGGGTGTGTCTTGGGTGATAACCAGGGGAATGCATCATAAGGGAAGATTAGAGGGAAGATTGATTTGCTTGAGATCTGTTTGAGGTCAAGCTATAAGGCCTCTCTAAAATCATTATCATTGGTTCACAATTCACAACACAGACCTTATATAATGTTTTAGCTGCTCTTAGCGCTAGAGACTGCTTTTCCTCCTACCTCCTGTTTCCTCTTTCCTTCAGGTCCCAGACGCTATCAGGAAGTGCCAGCGTGCTGGCATCACAGTGCGGATGGTCACTGGGGACAACATCAACACAGCGCGAGCCATTGCCACCAAGTGTGGAATCCTACAGCCTGGAGATGACTTCCTCTGCCTGGAGGGCAAAGAGTTCAACCGACGGATACGCAATGAAAAAGGAGAGGTGCGCCTCAACAAAATACTTCAGACTGTTAACCAACATCTGATATCAGTAAATGTACTTGTGGGATTCTATTAGGGTTTTGTTTCATGTTTCTAGATTGAACAAGAACGCATAGACAAGATCTGGCCCAAACTACGAGTACTGGCTCGCTCTTCCCCCACAGACAAGCACACGTTAGTCAAAGGTATCTCATTATTTTTCTCTTTTATGGAAGAAATGTTATTATGAATATCACTAATTTATCAGTTGTTTTATCCATCATCCGTCTTTAAATTGTATTACTTTTCCAGGTATTATTGACAGCACAGTGATAGAACAGAGACAAGTTGTAGCAGTGACAGGAGATGGAACAAATGATGGACCTGCCTTGAAGAAAGCTGATGTTGGCTTTGCCATGGTGAGTTCTCTCTGTGTTTATTTCCTTCCATAAGACAACAGTCACTTGTATACCTATAGCACAGCATCCCAGTCATTTGCCACTAACTCTAACTAATGAAAACTAGCTAGTCAGCTAGAAAGTAGCCAAAAAATACTTGCTGTCATAGCTGTGCCATTTTGAGCAATAGTAGTTATGCAGAAACATGAATATGTTAGTTAACCAGTTGTGACCAGATGCAGACAGACCTTTGATTTTTCTCTTTGTTGTCTCCAGGGTATTGCTGGCACAGATGTGGCCAAAGAGGCATCTGACATCATCCTGACCGACGACAACTTCTCCAGTATTGTCAAGGCCGTCATGTGGGGACGTAATGTCTACGACAGCATCTCCAAGTTCCTCCAGTTCCAGCTAACTGTCAATGTGGTGGCTGTCATCGTAGCATTCACAGGAGCCTGCATCACACAGGTTGGCACCCACATAGCTTGATTCACCTGTGTGAAAAGGCACTGTCTGTTTTGTGTGTCTCTGAGTAGTACTTAAAGCTAAACTGCTGGCATGCTGAAAAATACCTTTGAGATGTCATCCAATTCAGTAAATCACTGAGTATCCTGTTTGAACCAATGGTTGCTTGACAATTACTGATAACTATGTAAATTATTATTATTTTGCTTCAGGCATCATACAAATCTGCTAAAAGTTGTCTCCTTTTGAACTGGATGTCCAGGCAAGGCTTTAGGTTTTTGTCTTAACTGTGGCAAAGGTGGTTTGTTGACTTCAGATTCCATAGGTGCTTATTTGTGCCAGTGAGTTGATGTAGCATGTGACAAACAAGACCAGTGGATTGCTTACTGCTACAATTGTTTTGTTTTAAATAGACCTACTTTTCTCCTCTTTTCTCCGTCCAGAAGTAGCAATCAGCTGCCTGTATCCGACCCCTTGGTCACTGTGACGGCTACTAAATTATTGCTCATCCAGCCAAGAAATTATTTAAAATTGTGGCTTCACAGACAAGAACGAATGGCTATTTGCAGCTCCCTTCTGTTTATCAAATATTGCCATAATTATGGCATAATGGACAAGAGCAAACGCATCAACTTGAGGTTATATGCTAGAATCTACTCTCATCTGATGTCTCTCATGCATATCTCTTTGTTTTATAGAAGAAACAACTGGTCGAAATATAGTCAAATCACTAGACTAAATCCTGTAATTTTAAATCCTTGGGGAGAAAAAAACAGATGGAATTGGAATGAAGTGTCCTCTCTCACTGCAATTAGATACCTAGTTTTTTCTGCAATGTTGGGAGTTGCTTTTATAAACTAAAGGAACAATAAAGCAGTGAGTCAGCAGCTGCATTTGTGAACACTTAGCAGTACCATTAACGTGCTGTGGAGCCCAGTGTAGGCGGGTTTAAGACTCTTGTTCTCAACAATGTTCCACATTCTGTATTTCATGGCTAAATGGTAGGTTTGCTCTGATCTGGATATTTGGGGCCAATACTGATTGCTCATGCCATGTGAGCAGAACCTGCTGATACCAACCTATGCAGAAATGTGGATTCACAAATCTTTAAAACTCTGCACAAGTTGTACAATACAGTTGTGTGAAGTGGTGCCGAAACTCTGGATTGTGCTCTACATAGGCAAGGCTCAAGGCAAAGGAATTAGTTAAAACTGATGACAAGAAGGTTTGCAAAATTAAATTGTTGCAATTTACATTTTGTAATCTCAACAATTTTGTAAAAAAAAAAAAAGACTAATGACTGTAGTTGTATCTTTTTATTACATGCTCTGTGGCTGGTGAAAACATCACTTTTTTCTCTGCCCCAAGCCCTCTGCCAGATCCAGCACCACCCAGCATAATTAATTATCTTATTGGGCTATTTATAATATAAGAAAAAATTGAAACCCTGGCCATTGTAATAACCTGTGTTATGCTATATTGGATGCAAAACACGTCATAATTTGACCCTTGGCCTATCAAAGAGGCTTTAGTCTGCATAAAGCAACAGTGTAGCATTCTTTCCCACATTCTTGCTGTAACATTAACATTTGCCAACTACACTAAATTATAAACACGTTTTGATTTACCTACTAGCATTGATGAACAAAGAATTCCCTTTTGTCTATTTCCTTTTCTTTGCCTCACCCTCATTTCCCTGATGATGTTGCCCATGCATGATTCCCTCTAGTACCTGAGCAACAATGGCCAGTGGAAAGTTTGTTGCGCAGTTTCCATCAAAAATGTGTCCTTGTGCCATAACCCTCTGTCTTCTGACACCATGTAGATGCATGTAAAGAAACTTAGTGGCAATCAGTTCACTTTGCAGTAGTTCTAGCCACCTACTAACAGCCTCAGACCTCATGTCAAAACACATAGTCCTCACTACCCAGAATGCCATGGGGTATAAACTCTTGTTATGAAGCAGCCAGTAAAAAAAATCTACTTTTTCTACATGCAGAGAAATTTGATCCATGTCAACTGGAATATCCCTAATAGATGGTGTTGAATTTCCATGATATGTGAGATTCTCACAATGTGTCAGCTGTGCGACATTGTGTTGGTGTAATTCATTCTTTCTGTCACTCTAACCCCTCCCCTCCGTCTAATCTCCTGTCTGCCTCTCTCTCTACCCCCAGGACTCTCCGCTGAAAGCAGTCCAGATGTTATGGGTAAACCTGATCATGGACACCTTTGCTTCCCTAGCCCTGGCCACAGAGCCCCCCACCGAGGCCCTGCTGCTGAGGAAACCTTACGGCCGCAACAAACCTCTCATCTCCCGCACCATGATGAAGAACATCCTGGGCCAGGGAGTCTACCAGCTAATCATCATCTTCACACTGCTGTTTGCCGGTAAGAAGCTGTGCTATATCTGTAGGGATAGGTCTTTCTGCACACAGAGGGGTAGGTAAGTAGATTTTTGCATTGGTAGTTGCAGATTGTGTGTCAAGATTGTGTGGAGGTTTGGATTTCCTGGATTAATTAATTTCTAGTCCATCTAAAAACCTTAGTGTCCCCACCCTCCAGCACATATTACTTTTATCTGTGTCATTACAACTTTCACCTGGAAAACAAAGTGTTGATGTGGGGCACAGGTGCCAGCTACAAACACAATAAAAAGTGAGAATTGAGAGCCATGCATTGTAATTTATTCATATTCATGCTTGATTAAAGATTGTCAAAGCTTGACCACGCATTCCGCTGTGATGACTGCTGCTGACATTTAATTATAATGAAATGGGCTGAAGAAATATGACTTCAGCCAAAGCAGTCTAACAGCACTGTGACTGCCGGTATTTCTAGTAGTGCACCAATTCATCTGCCACTCTGTTATTGACCTAAAGGGGATCAGCCAGTCAAAATTACCCATCCAGCAATGTGTTGTATTATATCTGCCACTGGTGAGAAAGCTGACATAATATAATTTGTGAATGCAGAATCAGATTTTACTTATTCTCATGTCATTCAAAATTAAGTTAAGAAATTTGGTTCAGATGTGCTACAGCTTGCCTAGAAAGACCTCCGCCAATGGAAAATCAACTGGAAAGAATTCATAATCACTGTATATAAATATTTCTTTACATGGAGCGGTGTAACAGAAAACTTATAAAGAAATTGATACTTCCTATCAACATAAAATCCAGTCAGAGCATCTATGTGCAATTCTAGTGAGATTGCTTTTACCAATGAATGAACTTTGGAGATTTCACAGTTTAGGTGGTGCTCTAAAATACGAGAGAAATACAGACCATTTCAGACTGAGGAGATTTTATTATTTTATTTTATTTTTTTATTTTTTTTTAGAAGTGAAAAAAAACTACTACGTAAAACATTAACTCTATCTATGTCTCTGACTATCCTACAGGGGAGAGAATCTTTGATGTCGACAACGGCAGGGACGCACCCCTCCATGCCCCACCCTCTGAACACTACACCATTGTCTTCAACACCTTTGTCATGATGCAGCTCTTCAATGAGATCAATGCCCGCAAGATCCACGGCGAGAGGAACGTCTTTGAGGGCATCTTCAACAACGCCATCTTCTGTACTATCGTCTTTGGTACCTTCATTATCCAGGTAAAGTGGACTCAATGGATAGTTTTATGGCTGACCCTTTTCTTTTGTCCCCCTTCAGAAGGAATTAACTCATAAATGCTTATGACTTGGCATTCTTTCCTTCACATGTTACAGAATGAAAGAGGAGATACAGATAAGTGCACATTTTGACAGTAACAACATTGCTCTGCAAACTTAGAAAAGCACCATGGCAGTGATAGGACTCACTCACAAGATAGTTATTGCACTTGATCTACACCCTACAAACTGAGTAGAGTTGTAAGTGTTCATCAGTGTTTGCTCATTACCCTAAAATCAATTCTCAAATTTCTTCCTTAAAGCAAAGAATGGCCAATTTGCCCCGTGAGCCACACATTGTGTCCTTTCAGACCATAATGCCACAGCATAATGGCATCTCCTCACTGGAAACTCATGTGAAAGTCCAACCCAAAGAATCTTTTTAAATCATACACTGCTGTGGTATTTTACAACAATTTTCTACACATCACCACAGAACAGGGCATCACATTTCACTAGCGAAGTATGAGCATGGCCAAAAGCAGAATGTGAATATGCTTGTTGTAGAATGCATGAAAAAGGATTTTCTGTCTCATGGGACTTCAGCCTTCACACCTTAAATCTAAATGTTTGCTCTCTAATTAACTGCCCCTATGTCTTCCGTCCCCTTTAGATCGTCATAGTGCAGTTTGGAGGAAAGCCGTTCAGTTGTGTGGCTCTGAGCATCGACCAGTGGCTGTGGTGCACTTTCCTGGGCTTTGGCTGTCTACTATGGGGACAGGTATGATGTGACAAGACAGACGAGCTTCACCTGCGATTGGCCAATAACTAAAATATGGTATAACACTGCCCCCATGTGTTGGATATGGCTTGGTGAATTTCTAACCATGGCAAGGCAACGCAGCGAGATGTTATTATTCCGCTGTAAATGTATACAGTCACTTGAAATATTTAGAGGCTGCATAGATGGTTTCCCAAAATAAAACTGAGAATATTCCTAAATACTGAATTAAATTGAAAGTAATGTCATTGTACAGTTGCTGACAGAATTTCTAACTAGTGCATAGCTTTTGTTTAGCTTCTAATATTGTATATAGCCAGCTGAATTTGTTGCTAGGTGCAGGGGTAGGATCAGTCGTGCATTTTCCACAGTAATGCTTAATAGTCACGTCTTTATTTATTTCACTTTTATAGAAGCTTTTCCTTTTTAGTTTTTGTGAACATGGCTCTAAAGGTTTTTATCAGTGGTCAACCACTAAAATTGGCCACTCTGGGGATCCTTAATCAGCCTCACTTTATTTTCATTTTGAACACCTTGTTTGAAAATGTATTAATTTCAGTTTGTTAAATTAACTGCATTAAAAATAAGATCTAGAGGATAAAAAAAATGTCTGTTTGTAATTATTGATATTGAGAGCTGGGGAAAAACTCCTGACCGCTGGTGGTGACGGCAAATTAGCAGGGCAGCTAATTTTGAGGGTTGATGGCTCCTGAACCTCTGTGGTGTTCCCTGAAGCATGATTCGTTCTGCCAAAGTGAATTGTCACTTCAAGGAGGTTGACATTATTACAAGTCAGTGCAGCTCATCTAAGCCCTTATGTTTTCCAGGTAATCTCCTCCGTCCCCACCAGCCGTCTGAAGTTCCTGAAGACAGCGGGCCATGGCACCCAGAAGGAGGAGATCCCTGACGAGGAGCTGGAGGACATGGAGGACATGGAGGAGATCGACCACGCTGAACGTGAGCTCCGCCGTGGCCAGATCCTCTGGTTCCGAGGCCTCAATCGCATCCAGACTCAGGTAATGTTCTGTGGAGCTTCCCACCGCCAGCAAGGGAATCGAAAGCCATAAACCCTTTAACTTTTTATTGCTCCTCCAGCTTAAGATCTGTTTTGTTCTCTCTCTGGGCATTCTTAAAGAATGGCATGTGCCCTAAAAAAAAGCCTTTCCTCTAATTTTTTCTGTTTTGCTTTTGAGCTAAAGCAGGTTCCTATGCCTATTTCTGACTCAGTCTGAATCTATCTGCTAAAAACATGAGCAGTTTGAAGGTACTGATGAGAAGCAAGCAAATTTGTTGGAAAGCACAATAGAGCAGCCAAATGTTCAAAGAATATTGACATGGCTGTAGTTGGAAGTATGGAAGGATTCTACAGAAAAAAAGTGAAGTCCTTCCAATCAGTGCCTTCAAACCCAACCATCCCCCTTTCTCTCTCTTTTAACTACTATGCCTAAATCTAATCTCCAAGTGACGTTTTTCTATGATTATTGGTGCCTATTCTTTATTTTTTCTCTTTTCTCTCTCCTCTGGCTGTGTTGTTTTATTTTTATTTCCTCTGGGCTTTCTCCTGTCACGCTGTCTGATTCTTTGCAGATGGATGTAGTGAGTGCGTTCCAGAGTGGAACTTCCTTTCAGGGGGCTCTAAGGCGGCAGGCCTCGAACTCCAGCCAACAACAGCACGATGTAACCAATGTTTCTAGCCCTACACATGTAGCCTTTTCTACTACTACCACTACTGCCACTGCCGCCAACACCGCTTCTGCCACTGTGGGGTGTGAGTGCGTGTTCTCCTCTAGTGCATGAGACTTTTATTTATTCTGTTCTTCTAACATCTTCCTCTTCCACTCTCTTCTGGCCTAATGTTGACACTTTTACTCTCTCATGCTTCTCCTAATGTCCCCCTGTTTTCTTCAAAAAAGACACCAAAAATATCACATCTTCCATATTGCTTCGATAACACTGCTGTATATCTATGTACCCCGTAACCAGGTCGCTATAGCGTCAAGGTGTTTTCTCTGTGTCATCTTGTTTTCTGTTCTGCTTCTGCTTTGGTCTGACAAATGGAAAGGTTGTACTATTACCTTGGGGGGATGATGTGTATTACTATTTTACAAAATTATATTTTGGATTGACAGTCACCAGGTTTGTCTGCAGCTGCCTCAGTCTGCGCCGTGCCCCTATAGTGCTCATGGGTCTGTGTCGCAGCTCTCTAGTCCCTAGCCGGGTAAATGTTTTGAGTATATGCCCATGATCACGGTCCAAAACAATAGAATGATAAACCATGACATGGTCCTCTATGACACTAACCAAGCAAATGTCAGTGGATGTCTTGTACGCCGTTAGCAGTGCAATAATGACCTTTTCCTCTCCAGCTGTGGCTCTTTCTGTCTCCTGGGGGTTTGCCAGTGAAATGCTCTAGGAGCAGTGGAGAGGGGTGGGGGGGGTCAAGCTGTGAAATCAAGCCTATTCTAGCCTGTATTAGCACCCTGTAATTGACAATCAGCTCCAGTTGATAGGGTACGGTGTGTTTGTGCATTTGGTTGTGAGGGTGTGCATAGTTTTTGGAAGGTCCGATGTCCTTCACATGATGCCAGTCCTCCATTCAGTGTGGGACATCACCGTTGGAAATACCCCTATGAGATGAACCATATCCACCCTCGACCAAGGCCTGCCTCTTGACTTTGACTGTGCGTGTGTGTGAGACAATGAACTTTAACTGTTCTCTCTTTCAGAGCCTCCCAGGCAGGCCATTTGACCAACCGTGGATTTTAAATGTGTAACAGATGTCTTGAAAGAGTTTAATGGAATAAATGACTGTACTCTTGAATGTAAACATTGTTGAACTTTCCCAGAGTGATACAGAATGACACATTAGCAGCAGATCCAAGTTCGTTTTAATTTGGCAAATTATCCAACCTCAGAATTGTGAAAATTGTGCAGTGCTACAGTGATGTACCAGCCTTTTGCTAATAGGTGGGACTTCTTGAAATGTTTTGGAACCTGGCGTTTATGGGGCAACAGATGTCTTCCTACTAAACTCTGAGCTGTTTTCTTTCAGGTGCTCTTGAAAAGACCTCTTAATCAGGACTGGAGAGTGTCTGTTACAACTTTTCTTGAAGTATTTTTTTACGTGAATACTCGTTTGTTGCCAGAATGTGTCCACCAACAGTTGCCAAAATGACCAGAAAAGAGACGAATACCACTGACTCCCCACATATTCCTCCTTAGATTCTGTGAAATGTGTCATGGGCTATACTCAAAGGTTTACTACTATTGAACACAAGGTAGCGCCACGCTCTGCATGGGTTCAAAGTCTCTAGTCTCGTTTGTGAGTTTTTCTCTTTGTGCCGTTTTTGACATGTATACCAGCTTGTAGACATGCTTGGCTGCTGCAGCTTTTTGTTTTTCTCCACAAACATAATGTATGACTGACCACCCCCCCTCTCTCTCTGTCTGCCTCTGTCTCTTTTCTTTCTTTCTTTTCTTCTCTCTCTGTCTCTGTCTCTCTCTCTCTCTCTCTCTCTGTCTCTCTGTCTTGCTGTCTCTCTCTCTTTCTCTCTCCTTTCTTTCCTAAGCATGTCCAACAACAGTAACCTCTCTGTGTCCAGCCTCTGTCCTCCTCTCTTTGGATCTGTTCTCGTCTAAAGAACATCATTCTTCTTGTCTCTTGGCTCCCTTTTGCATTTTGATTAATTGGACACAGGCCTCTACCAAGTGTTTTGTGGAATACTACTACTGTACTTACATGAAACCATATATTGCATCGGATTTGTCAATGGTTTGTACCCTCCCCAAGACATTGGTTGAGTCTTGAATTCAGAGCCATGGTAAGGAAAGTCAGGGTACATGCAGCTTTTTCAAGACTAGTTCCTCTACCAGCACTGAGTGCTTGGTCTCAGTTTAAGGAAAACTTTGATTAACAGCAAGCGTCAGGGTTGACTGGCATTACAAACTGGGAATTTACTAATAGAAATCACTGCATACTTGCACGCCTTTCTGAGAGTTTTCCCCCTCACAAATGTTTTTTTTTTTTTTTTTGATGCCCCCAAAACTCACCCATTATTGACCCAGTGAAACCTACTCCCTCGATTTTTGTCTGGTGTTACTCGCTATCTAAAATGCAAAATGTGCATATATCATTGTTGAATGGAACTAACTTTGTGCCTGCCCCCATTCCCTCCAGATCCGGGTGGTGAATGCATTCCGCAGCTCCATCTCCCTCTATGAGGGGCTGGAGAAGCCCGAGTCGCGGTCATCCATCCACAACTTCATGACCCACCCGGAATTTCGGATAGAAGACTCCGAGCCCCACATCCCCCTCATCGATGACACTGACGCCGAGGACGACGCTCCCACCAAGCGCAACTCCGCCAGCCCCCGCAACGCCACGCCCACCCCACCCTCGCCTGCCACCGCCGCCCCCACCACGCCCGTGTCTCCCTCCCCCAACCAGAACAATAATGCCGTGGAGAGCGGCAACCATCTCCTCCCGGAGGGCACCAAGTCAGGAACCCCCTCGGCCCCGGGGAGCCCCCTACACAGCCTGGAGACCTCCCTCTGATCTGACCCCGCTCCACACGTACCACCACTTTTCTACCCACCACCAAGGAGCTCGACGCAGACTAATGAACGAACACACTAAGGAGGAGAGGAGAGACGCAGGCGAGGAGGAGGAGGAGAGTGGAGTCATCTGTGAGCTTCGCTTGGGCTGGACTAAAAGAACAGCAAACATTCAGAAGAATGTAGGGTTTGGTGTGGATGCTTTGGTCTTTTTTTTCTTTTTGTTTCTTCTTAAGTACCCCACTGCAACACAAGGACTCTTTGTCTCCTTGGTAACTTTTGTTTTTCTCAGTGAACAAGGGGTGATAATAAACTCAGATTGAAAGTGACCTGTTTTTATTATTCTATTATTATTATTATTATTTTAATTGAGAAGGGGGAGGTCCTCCTGGCTTGAAGATCGTCTGTAAGAATTTGAAAGAACCTTTAGCTTCTCTTTTATCTGAATGGTGTTGTATATTTATCTCTTTGTCCCTTGCTCATTCAAAAACTTATTTCTGCTCCATTGGCTGTTAATATTTTGAGTTATTTATGTTTTTGGAAAAAGCAGGTCTGTTTACAAAGTTTGTAGATACTTTTTTTCTGTTTGTAGGCAAAAGAGCTTCCTGACGTATGATGCAGAAAACTGGGGACAGAGTAACAATTGAATGAGAGGATTATTTCAGATACTGCTGTATTTTCAGGAAAAAGGGTGTTTCTATTGAAACTTAACTATTTTTGCCTGCAAGTTTTATTTGTTATATATTTGTAGATAAATATAGAACCTTCTAGCCAAACCGATAAACACTAAGGCTTGTATAGCAAAGAGGTCCATCGGGTGAGGCGTTTTCACAGGAGGGGACAGGCAAGACAAACAGGACCTCTATCCATTCACATTTCTATAAATATTTACTTCTTACATTTCTTTAACAGTTTTTCATGTCCACAAAACTCTCAGGAGTTCTGGATTCTCTTCATTCTTTCATTATGTTCAAGGGTTTCCACATGTTGAAAGGTTCACTCATTAAAGGGAGTTTAGAATACATCTGTTCATCATATTGAAAATCAGTGCATTTTATTTCTGTTTTTTGTTTTTCTCAGCAAAACTTCAGTCCCTGCCAATGTACAATATTGACATTTGTTTACTCAGGCATAGAAAAGTATTTAATTGAAAAGGAATCTATTAATTAAGAAAGAACCTTTTAACTTCAAACTTTGTGTCTTTAGGTAGTGAAACATCGTCTTGGTCAAAAGCAAGTGGATTATTTTCATATTTCGTTCAATCTTTAAGATTTCTCTTTAGGAAAACTTAATTTTACCCCTCAGAGTTCTGGTTTGTTGACATTTCAAAAATCAAAAACCAAGAAAAAAAGTTTGTATTTTTCTTCATCCTTGTCCATAAGGCTCCTTTCACCATCATAAAATGTTGCTACATTTGATTTGTTTGTAGAATATTTTTGACACCTGATGTACTGGAAACACTAAAGGATTGGACACGTGCATTTTTCAAGAATAAAGACTAGGCATACACTGGTATCTGCACAGGGTACTTTATTTCATAGTGTTCCTTGGGAAAAAATTTTGATACAAATCATAAAAATTGTACCTTTGTATTTTTATGACAATATAGATACCTTTCGTCCTACTAAACCAGTTTTGGAGGATTTGACACAAATTACATTATACAGGGAGGGGTTTGGGCATTATAAAAAGGGTTGTGATTGGTTCTGATAGGAATATTCTTCTCAGGGTGCAAATGGTGTGAAAGAGGAGAACAGACTTCTATAAGTTTGCAGTTGAAATATTACCGCATTTTATTAAATATTTGGGGAGTTCCTTTGTCGACCACCCAGGAGGATCTGGGCAGCAGGGTGCAGATTCTTCCTGCACCCTTCTGGCCTGCTCACCTGATGGGAAGTGGACAGAGGAAGGAAGCGGACACGTTCAATCATAATAATCTTTGGGGAAATAGGTTGTTTTCCTTGTTTTACAGATGAAAAAAAAGCAGCTTGAGATTGCATACAAACTGAGAAATTGGAAAGACAAGAGGAATCCATATAAGGAGTTTGTTCTGTAGCTTCTTCCTATAATGGGAATGAATGTTTATCCATCTGTTTTATGGATTATTATTTTTTTATCTTTTAACATTTGGAAATAAAAAAAAGTACTTCATGTCTGTTTATCTTGAGCAATTTAAATGGTTATCGTGATTGGATTTACATTTGAAACTTGTCGAGTAATGTGTATGGTTTTTAAAAATAAAAAATGTATTTAGCCTAATTGCAGGGCCATGTTTTTCTTTGATCATACAGTGTCTATGGAATGTAGTCATGTATTACAGTGTGGATGCTGCAGACCCTGAACTTATTACTGTAAAGACAAGCAAACATCTTGCATCAAATCTTGGACTTGGGACCCCATGTAAAGTCTGCTCATAAGAATTACTATCCAAATTAAAATGCCTAATTATATCAAGTTGTTTTGAAATGGGGCTCACAAGAAAACCTGCTTTATGTGCTCTTGAAAAATGAAAAATTGCTTTTCTACATAGCCAAACACACTTGGACAATATTATCCATTAGATTATAGCCAAAGAATTCAACAAAACACAGTCAAATCAATGTCATTTTTAGAGTGCAAATTGTCATGCTCAGTATACATTTACACATGTTGAATATACTTTTCATAATGTAGCTTAATATACTATTTTGTGTTCTGAATACATTAAGAGCTTTTGGTCAGATTCATGTCCAGAGTTTGGTAGAAAATGTCTTTTTTCATTTCTGACAACGTGTCTATATAATGTAGACTATTTCATTACTGATTACTGAGAATGGAAGAGAACCATACTGATATTTTGATTACTCAAGTTGAACTTAAGAGTCACTGCTCTGCACTCACTTTTTCCCCTCTAAAACAGTTTTGAATAGTTTTGAAAATGTATTTATCAGGAAACAAACACACAGAGGGCTGACTCCATTACTATCTTCCTGTAATATCATACAACATTGTGAAACATATTGCATGATAATAATATAAAGTACAATTCTAGAGACTGTTTAACGGCTCAACCTGTAGGCCTATTGCAGCATGGCTCCGTGTTGAAACCCCGTGGCCCCACCACTGGCTTTGTTTACCTACTGATTTATTGGATTGAAGACCGTTTTCACTCTGAAATGTATTGTCTGACTTTTTGGCACAAAGACTAACTGTCTGACAAATAAGCATGACTTTTACACAGTGCTTAATTTGTAAATGATGAGGTCCCGGAACACCAAGGGCTCGGTGTTCCCGCGAGTCGGTCTGGAGGGAAAAGGTTCCGGAACATATCAAGACAACAAGCGCATTGGAGACACGGTGGTGCTCAGTGCAGCCATACAGCTTACTGTAGACCTAACAGCCTAAACATTACGAAATGACCAACTATATGACCTTAGAGCTCCGACTACTGCTGACCTATAACAATATTTGATTATTGCATAGGCTACATAATGCTCATTTTGTCCAAAACGATGGGTTTTTACAAACCTGCCCTTCAAGTAGTGGACTAAAGATATAACTGCGCTGTGCACAACATTAAATGCCCACATACTTGGCTGTGAGATATCCTAATCATACATAAACACATCAAGGAAACTGCAATGGCTTCAGCCATTTACCAGACAAATTCTGGCTCGAGTAGTTACGCATCAAATTCAACACAAATACTTTCATAGGATATCTATTTTGAACGTTGGAAACAATGTCAGCGAATAATGAAATGACAGAAATAAAACGTGTCATGGTCATGCCATGCAGCTAGAAGTCGGCCTAAATGTGCACACTCAGCTGGACCGTGCTGGTTTTGAAATGCCCACACTGATGTGGGGCTTACAGCCCTTCACTCAACCAATTATATTACCAATTATTTCTGGACACTCAACATAACATGCGCAATGTCCCACATATTTAACTGCACTCCAAATAATTTCTGTTTTAATCTATGCAAATATGAATTTAGATGTTATTGTCCCAGCAGAGAACAGTTTACAAAAAAAAAAAAAAAAACACGCTTACCTTGTCTACTTTTCCAAAAAATAGTCCACACAGCGGACATATGGAGAGCAAATTCAATTCAACTGTCTTTTAGCCATAACGATGTCTGAAGTTTACCACAACACACTCTGCAGAGCAGCTCACTCATGTGACGTGATTACTATGCGCTTGCTGCTACTGTCTAATATCACCTGTCTTCATATGGAAATTAGCCAATTCGGTTTTTGGAAGGGGGGTGGGGGGGTGAGAGTCAACTATTGGAATTATTACATGGCAGACAAAACAAAACAAAACAAAACAAAACAAAAAAAACTTTCATGCCACCAGAGGTGCCAGGTCCACGCAAATACCGGAAGGCAGGTAGTCCAAAACCGCGAGGTGCGGTTTTGGAATTGTAGGCCAGTGGTTCTCAACGTGGGGTCTGGGGATCACCAGGGGTTCTTCAGGGGGGTCCAGGGGGTCCCCAGAAAATTTATGAATTGTTAAACTTCACCATTCTTTCATTTACAAGGAGTTGACACAATAAGAGAATGTTGAAGAATTACTATTTTGGTCATATTTTCACTGTTAATTCTGGACAAAATCATAACAATAAAAATATTCTCAGATTTGGGTCCGAGAGACAAAATCTCATCAAATGGGGGTCTGTGGTCCTAATGTGGACTAAATTAGGGGTCCTTGGTATGAAAAAGGTTGAGAATCACTAGTGTTGTAGCCTACTGTATAACGGATCGAATCAAAGCCTCAAACGCTGACGAGATGCTGCTCGGCATCCACACCGACAGAGGGCAGGACATTTCTCTCCGGGTCTTCAAAGCTCTGCGCTTGGAACAGGGCAACCTATCAAAGATCGTCTATTGGCAAGATACACCACTTAATAGGACACATCCATTGACATCGTGACGAAAAAAACACATTACTTCATCCATAGATACTACCCGGTTAAGAAATATCTAAAAAAAAAAAAAAAAAAAAGAATAATAAAAAAGAAAAAGCAAACGAAATAGACTAACTGGTCTTTTTGTGATAGCGGCACTGAATCTACATTTTGGACCTGTGTCATTTCATTTCTGAACACTTATGTGATGATGTCAGTTTATTAGTGTATTTCCAGGAATTGATAGGCAAATAAAATAACTAAGTCTTATAGAATTATGAATAATTCATAATATTCTAAATTGTGTTTTATATTATTGGGAAAAAGTAGACTAATGTTGACTTTAATTTGTGTTGTTTTATAGTTTGGCCTGGTCATGTGATGTAGGCTAGTTCATCCCCAGTGAGTAGGCTACACTTACAATAAGTACGTATTAATGAGTGTGTGGTTAGTATGTTATATGTGGCCTTTTTCTTTTTTAATTTATTAAGTAACACTGTGTATTATGATATGATAAGGAATATGCCAACAAAGAAAGATGTTTCAGATGATGATTAACAGAAAATAGGCTAACTTGGAAAAACACATTTAAAAACAACGCGTAAAAAGTTAAAGTAAATAAAAGCGAACATGCAAACAAAAAAAAAACCTAGGCCTACATGTCACAGTTTCCAAGTCCGTGATGACTTTCTCGGAACGCGGACGTAGGGGCAGAGTGAGCGCTCTTACCTTTTCCCTCCTCTCTGCAGCCCAGCTCATCCTTTCCGCTACGTCAGGGCTTCAGTAAACGCCGCAGTAATGGATTCACAACACAGGGCGAAGGTCCGCCAGTGACAGGTCGCTGCAGTTCTGTAAGTATCCCGCTGTCGCCTGGGCCAGACTCAGCAGAATAAACACCGTAGGGTCAGACCAGTGTCGCGCTCACGTGCAGGGAGGATGTTGCCTTTGTGACCCAGACTGCTTTCACAACTCTAAAGCTCTAAAACAAGCACGGCTACACAGGACCATATAGGCGACCTTTGACATGCAACAGTTAATACCAGTTAATATCCTTATTGTGTGAGTGACAGCAATGTGAGTCGCCTATAGCAGGGGCTCCCGCAGTTTGTCATGCTCGGGACCCCCCCATAGATACACAGTAGATCATTAGACCCCCCACTGGATCAGGTTTTGCCCCATCTGAGAAGATTTTTATTGTTAGTCATGATTTAGTATAGACCTGCCTATAGTCTAAGTGGGTAGGAGGCAGCTAAACCTTCATCAGTCCCTATGAGTCATCCTTAGTCTATATTCTGTCACTATGCAAACCTGTAGGGAGTGAAAGAATAGACAAATTAACCTAATTCCCCCCCTGGGACCCCCCTCGAGGGCCCCCCGGGACACCCCCACTTCTCTACACTACATCCACTTCTACCCCACTGCATGTCGTTTCTTGTCGCACGAATCCATCGCAGAGTCCGGCATGCGACTCCCCCAGCGCTGAGCTCAAGATGAGAGAGTGGTGGCTTCATGTGGGCCTGATCTGCGTCCCCCTGGTCGCCGTCTACCTGCACATCCCGCCCCCGCAGCTGTCCCCCGCCCTGCGCAAGTGGCACACGGCCGGGGAGCTCTTCCACTTCAGAGGCAGCAACATCTTCTACCGAGGTCAGACTACAGGACAGTGAACCTGAGATCTGCTGTAATATTCCTAGAAACTCTTCATCAGGGTTTCCAGCTGTCCCCAAGTGAAATGAACTCCCATTGCTTTTCTTTACTTTCCTGGAAAACACAGTATATTTCATGGTGACCTCATGCTGCACTAGTAGGCATAAATATACATTTCTAACCAATAAAACCATCAGATTTTTCTCATTATTCTCCCTCTCCTCACACCAGACTCCTACGGCGCTCTGGGAAGCTCCGATGTCGTTATCCTGCTGCACGGCTTCCCCACCTCCAGCTACGACTGGAACAAGGTGCTCACTGGTCGTTTTGTGTCCCGACCCGTAGTTTTAATCAACACTGGAGTAAAGGGGGTTTTGTCTGAGGTCTGTGTGTTTTTTTTGTTTTTTTTCCCCCACCAGATTTGGGAGCCACTTGCCCAGCGTTTCCACAGAGTGATTGCGCTGGACTTCCTGGGTTTTGGCTTCAGTGACAAACCTGTAAGTTCACACTGTCCCCCCAGCCGGACTGTTTTAACTGATAAACGGGCAGCAACCTGCGTAACCTTCCCTCCCTCCGTCCCTCTACTGTGTTCCCTCCTTTCCCTTCCTCCCCTTCCCTGTACTTCACTTTCGTTTTCTCCCTGTCCTGCTTGTCTCAGCGGCCCCACAAGTACTCCATCTTTGAGCAGGCCAGTGTGGTGGAGGCCCTGGTGGCCCACCTGGGCCTGACCGACCAGCGGGTCAATCTGCTGTCCCACGACTACGGAGACACCGTCGCTCTGGAGCTGCTCTACAGGTGTGTGTGTGTGTGGAGTTAATTGACAAATGCGTAAATTGATAATTTGGCTGTCACCTCAATCTCTAACCATCTCTCTCTCTCTCTCTCTCTCTCTCTCTCTCTCACACACACACTCTCACATACACACACACAAACACACACTAGGAGTGACCAGAACCGGACGGGTCACTTGAACATCAACAGCCTCTGTCTGTCCAATGGAGGTACAGTGCATTCTATTAACTTTCCTATTGTTTCTCCTCTAGCCCAGCACCTGACTCTGCTGTGTGTAATTACTATCAGTCAAACTAAATGGACACTTTAGTGCCATTGGTAGGAATTGCCTAATGGGATCTTGAGAAAGCACTGAAATATTTGAAATAGTACTTTTCACCGCTCCCACTTTCCCTCTTGTTTTGTTTCCATCAGGAATATTCCCAGAAACACACTATCCACGACTGCTGCAGACGGTGAGTCACCTTTGTCTTTTCAGTCCTCTCTTCAGCTTATATGGATCGGTGCTATGTAGCATCATAACATGGTTAAATATAACCAGCCATGCAAGCAGATGACTGACTTAACTGGGAGTTGGGCTGTTTGGCTGCCAAAGTTTTCCCAGATGCATTGTGTTCTGTCTCTCCAAAGCTTCTCAAGGACTCAAGTTTTCTGGCTCCAGTTCTGACACGACTCACCAACTATATGGTTTTCACAAGAGGGTAAGCAGAGCTGCAGCGCTCACACACACACACACACATTAATTGATAGCAAAAAATGTAAAGTCTGTAAAGGTGTTATTAACTAAAAAATGTTAACACCTTTACAGACTGGATTGCACTTTATTTTGGAGACATTGAATAATAAACTTAGGGGAATTATGATTTTTTTTGCTTCCAAAACAGACAAAGAGTGTTGGAGTGTGGAATAGACTCTCCTACATGTTGAGTGTGTGAGTAAGACATGAAGTCGTTGTGGTTGTGTGTTTGTGTGGTAGGATCGGGGAAGTGTTCGGGCCGTACACCCAGCCCACTGACGCTGAGTTCTGGGACATGTGGACCGGCATGCGCTTCAATGATGGGAACCTGGTCTTGGACAGGTGTGTGTGTGTGTGTGTGTGTTTTGGGTGCAAATGGCCTTATTATCTCCAACATGGAGATTACGGCATCATTCCTGTTAGTTTGTCTGTCTGTCAGCAGGATATCTCAGAAACTTGTTAATATATTTATAGTAAATTTGGTGAACAGATTGGCCTTGGGATAAGGAATGATGGATTTGATTTTGGTGGTGATCCAGATTTTGGATTTTCATTAGTTAATCCTTTTTTAGCCATAACTATGAAACAAATGGAGATCAAGGCTTGATTCCGAATCCTAAGATTGTGTTTGCAGGATCAAGAAATCAATTTAACGCGAAATCTAAGTGATAGGAATTATATATTTGGGTGTAACAGCAGGTTGGAGAATTGTTCAGTGTTTATGTGTTGTACCTCTCTGCTCTGTATTTTGTGATCCCCCTTTCTCTCCCTCTATACAGTATTCTTCAGTATATCAACCAGAGACTGAAACACAGAGAGAGATGGGTGGGCGCGCTCACTTCCACCTTCATCCCATGTGAGTACACACACACTAAACTAACTATGTATTAACCCAGCAGTCTGGGCTAGCAAGTCGCTAAGAGAGGCTAAGCTGCTTAGCCTGTGAGGAGTAGCCTCTTAGCCCATCTGTGATCCTTAGCCCAGTAAGGGGAAGTGGGGATTGTGTGTGTGTGTGCATCTAAAACACAGCAGAAGCACAAGTTCATTCATTAACCAGTGCCGTTCTGATCAGTATATCATTTGAAATGTTTGAAAGAATATGTGAAAGAAAATGTAAAAATCTTCAAGAAATGTCCTCTGTCCTGATTAAAACATCTTGGCACTGAAAAAAGTCTTCTGCTCCTCTGTAAACTCTCCTGAAGCACTCTCAGTTCATCCCTCCTCCTCCTCCTCCTCCTCCTCCTCCTCCTCTCAGCATCCTTCCCTTCATCCTTTTTCCTCCCTGACTCCCTCTCATCCCTCCTTGTCTTGCAGTGCACATGATCTACGGACCCTTGGACCCAGTCAACCCTCATCCCCAGTTCATCCGTCTTTACCAGTGAGTCTTTACCTCCCTCTCATTCTTAAACACCTTTCTTTGTCAGTTTTCCCTCAACTCCCTCAGTGAATGTCCAGGAATGAGGACAAATGGCAAGGAAAGGTGAAAGGTTGTTTTTCCAGATAATCTGAACATGATTCCTCATTTCTGCTGCGCTGTGATTTGATTTGACCCAGGTTGCCATTGACATCTTGGTACTATCTGTAGGATGTCACATCAAAACATTTAGTGATTTGATATAGGTCATTAAAATTGTCACACATTGTTGGCCTATGAAGTTGAGCTTTGTTTCAGTTTGACCTTGTTCGTGAAGGTAAGTAGGAATTTGGACACTTATAGATAAGTTCATGTCTTTTAAAAGGCTGTAGTTGTCATTTGGCTTATGTTGAGCCTTTAAAACTGCTGCTGATTTGTTTAAAAGGCGTGTGTTTCTGCTCTGCCTTCAGCCCCTTTTTGTTTTCTTGAATGTGAGTGAAGCAGAGAACAAACTGAAACTGCTTTCTGGGTGGATTTGAAATGAAAACCACAGGATTGTGACGCTGACATATCTTCTGCGCCACCGGGGAAGTGTTGATGCTTTGGACAATTTAACATCATGATCTCATAGCAGCATTTATCCAGAGAAAAAGATCTTCAGCTGGTTTTGAACTGATGTTTTAATTTCCTTTGAATGAAAATACTGCTGCCACACAGGCAGAAATGCATTAAGAGATTTCCTTGACTTGGTAATGAATTTCTTTAAACAATTCAAATAGATTATCAGGGATTGGAAGTGTGCAAAGTCTATTATTCACAGATTTATTTATAGAAGACATTTGCACACACATGAAAAAAATGTGTGGGATTTGAGCCTACCACCATCTAATGTAATGTCATGCAACATAACCACCAAATTTCATTTTCCACCTTTATCCATCATTATCACTGTTTTCAGTTACAAACCACTTCTTCTTCTTTCTCCTCCTTGTGCGTAATGTCCTCATCCCCAAAAATTGAAGTGAGCTCTTGTTCCTGCAGGCAGCTGGTCCAGAGGTCAACAGTGACCGTTTTGGACGAACACATCAGCCACTACCCCCAGCTGGAAGACCCCACCGGCTTCCTCAACGCGTATTTCAACTTCATCAACTCCTTCTGACGAGTTAGATAGCTGACTCCCGAATGCAACACCAAGGCTCAAACCCATACTTAGAACTATACAAGCCTTCTGCTATTATGTTCATATACAGAAGCTTTATTTCCCCCAAAATATCTTTCAAAGACTTCTATTGAATTATTATATGTGATGCAAAAGTACCAAAGTTAGTGGTGCGAGGAGTCTGTCCTTATATCCTGATTATGACCAAGAGGAATGTCTCATCAATTTGAGATTTGACTAATTTACCAGCATTAAGCCCCGAGGTGTCAGTTGCTTGGAATACAAACATTTAACAGCTATGAACAGTATGAATATGAACAAAAAATGAGTTGTACTTAATGCTAATGCAATAGATTGATGGCAAGTTTGTAACGTAGGAAACCTCACAGGAAGCATGGTAAAGGTTAGGCTGTGTGAGCATCTAACTGTGGGACAGTATTTTAATTCTATTCATTTTATGTTAGTTGTGATGTGAATCCTGTTCAATTAAGAATTTTCAAGCAACTGCATCCTATGAATTTTGATATGATTTTCTACATTTGTCTGTTGATGCAAAACAAATTAAACGTTAACTTTTCTGCAAATAAAAATAGTTTTGTAAAAAAAAAAAAAAAAAAAGTGAGTGTCTTCAGTTAAGAATGCAACAAATGAAATATGGTGTACTTTAAGTCAGAATTTATTAGATTTGACAGATGTAAGAACTTTCCTCTTACAGACAGGAAACATGGTAAAGACCAGTAGACAGTATAAAGAAACAACTGAAGTCATTCACCTCCAAGATGGACACAAGTGTGGATGTTTACACATTAGTTTACATAGTAGTAGTAGAACATGTTTTTCAGGTTGTATGATGTCAGCGTAATAATCACAACAGCATCAGATATTTCTTTTTAGCGGCATCATGTTAACCCACAACACACGCCGCACACTGAGCTGACAGACATAAGGGCGTCGTATGCGGAGGGCGGTGAAGAAGACGGGTCGTCGTGACACAGGAGACAGTTTGTCATGTGGAGCTGGAAGGTGTCGTTGGCACGGAGCTGGACCGCGAGCCTTTAGCCCACGGAGGCCAGGATGACGTCGACGGGCGTCTCCTCGCTGCTGCGCACCGTCACCTGCATGGTGACGCCGTCGGCCAGCGCCAGGCGGGCGCGGACCAGCACGTCGTGACCCCCCCGAAACACACCTGAGGAGAGGCAGAGGAGCTGTCGGTCAGGCTGCTGCAGGCCAATGACATCACACTAGGACGGAGCCATGCAAACCAGAGTTGGCATGACTTAAAAGATCCTTAATTCACCTTAAAACGTGTTTTAAGGGAAAAGACATTTAGACTTACACATCTTGACCTAATTCTGGATGTAGCTGATAACATTCAATTCACAGTCTAATCCTAGCAGTGTTTGGGCCACACTATGCTAGTTGAGTTACACAGGGACAACAACTCTTAATTACACATCTGAATTTAAATATTCCAGAGGATTACTCCATACTCACCAGCGAGGAACAGCACATGCGAGTTCTTGTTCTCGGGAACTTTGTCTGAGCGCTCACACGGCTGCATTCCCAGGAAGCTGATGATGTTACCCACCGCCTCTGTACACCAAAACCACACATTAGCCAACACTGTTTGTGTCTCAGTTATTGCTTAAATCTTACATGACATTGCTTAAGATGTTGCTTAAATCTGTCAAATCAAATCTGATCAAATACTGAAACCTCAGCAATTTAAATCCTGACAAGTATGTGAACTACTGGTGAACTACTGCTATAAATCCAGTTCAACTCAAAAAAAAAAAAAGAGTGAAAGCAAACGATAACATTTGTTCAACTAGTTAAGCACCCAAGGTAACATCCAAACTAAATTTTAGAAATAATGCTAGTCAAAGAAAGAAACCAGGCCTTCTTTTTCACCCTTTGAATTGTGTAATTTGGGAATAATCTGAATTGGTGAGTGTGCGTACCGTCTAGAGTCCGTACAGACGCCAGCGCAAAGGTCTCCTCCTTCTCAAAGTCATCTCCCACCTCTTCCCAGGCCGCTCCAAAGTTTGGCTTCAAAACCTTCTGGATGTGGTCCGCTACCGTCACCTCCAGATCCTCCAGCTAGGAGCGGACGAGTGGAGGGAGAGGAAACGAGAGGAGGGGAGGACAAGAAATGAGTAGGAGATGGAGAGAAAAACACAAGACAGAAGGAGAAGTTGATTCCACTGACTGAAATTCATTCTTCCTGGTTACTTTTCGATAGTTTGTCTCCTAGATGCGATTACGTACCACATATTCATCATCATAACCATCATCATCAGGCTCTCCTGTGTTGGGGTCGCAGTCTCTAACCAGGTACTTCATGGTGCAGCTGAATGTGCAGGACACTGCGGACAGATGGGACGTAACATGTTTTTAAAGACTCATATACAAGTTATGTTTACCCCCACACACGTCAGGTTAGCTTGATAAGGAGGTAGTGAATCAAATGCCTAACTGAACTGATGCAGTTGCAAAAACACTACCACCTAAGCCTGCGTTAAAGCGAGACAAATCCCTGCCACCTCCCACCCCGTCGCCCAGCCCAACCCAACCCCAGTCCCAGACAGTATTCCTACCAGCGGTGGGGTCGTCGTCCGGCAGGCGGACCAGGCTGTAGCAGGAGCCAGGCTGGCTGTAGGGGAGGCTGGCGGCAGGGATGTAGTGCAGCACCTCGTAGGCCTCCGACGGCTCCATCTGCACCACCACCTGAGACACACCGCCACGCGTTAGATCGCATCTGATTTATTCCTGTGTCTAAACAGTCTGAGATCCTGAAATAAATGCTGAGAAATTACATCCTCCATGGGTCCTTTGGCTCCCTTTCCACTCCTGGATTGGTTAGTGTTTACTTGCTATTTTACCCAGAATGTGAAATACTTACTTTCTGCAGCAGCTGGTCGTTGAGGGTGTTGGTGCAGTCGAACTGGAAGACCATGTGTCTGGTGAAGGTGTGTTTGATGCAGCGCACCACGTACTCCGTCTCCGCCTCCGTCAGCTGCACCGGCTCGGACGACTTGAAGAGCGGACCCAGGCCCTGGAACTCTGGGATGGACGCCAGTTGTTCTATTGGATGGACGGAAAGGAGAGACGGAGAGAGAGGAAGAGGAGGAGGAAGAAAGACCAATACACAAGATAAAGAAAAAGAGGAGATAAGGAACCCAATGATCATTTCTATCTGCTACCACTTCATTTACATTTAAGACTGCAGAGTTAATGGTGTATTACTGATGGCATTTTGTTGACTATATCCAATCCTAGAGCTACACAAGTGCAACAGAGGGTGAATATTAAAATCAGATCTAAAGAATAGAAGCTGGTAGCACTCTCTCTTCTTGAATCCCTATTGTAGCATTGAGATTTTCCCACGCAGGACAAACTGTCTTACCCTGATAAATGTCCTGGCGTGACGGGGCCAGCTTCTCTGGCAGCTTGCTGGTGGCAACGGGGGCGATTTCTGAGAGGAAAGAAACAACGTCAGCCATCTTCCCCACACTGAACCTGAATCCAGTGACAACATGTGAGCTCAGCAGGAAACAGTGGACCATAACAATTACCACAGACAGAAAATATATTAGAGTGAATGCTAAGAGGTCCAGGTTCCCAAAAGTGTCTTGGCATAAGTAAGATGATCACAGTCCAATGGTTTTCAACGGAGCAAAAATGACCCTCGGCACCTTTGAGAAATAGGCATGGTCACACCTTGGTAGCTTAATTGTTTTATCGATCAACAGAACATTTATTGATTATAATTTTTTTGATAATAGATTAATTGTTTTAGTCATTTATCAAGTAAAAATACCAAACATTTCTGGTTACAAGCTAAGATTTGCTGCTTTTTTTCCATTTCATATCATTATAAAATTAACTTTTTGGGGTTTTTTTGGTAGCTGGTCAGACTAAGTAATTTTAAGAATCGCTTTGGGCTCTGGTAACTTTATTTTTGACTATTAATTGATTCATCGATAATGAAAATAATCGTTAGTTGCAGCCCTAATTGTCTGAATTTCGAGTCTAACCCAGCCTGGGGTGGTAACAGCTAGTTGTACCTGTCTTCTGTTCGGTGATGGGTGTTGTGGCCAGAGGGACGGTCTTCATGTCGAAGGGTTTCTCCGAGGGCTCCAAGGTGTACTGGTGCAGGGACTTCTCCAGGCCAGGGACAGAAACTGACAGGCCTGAGAGCAACACACACCGGATGGATAATTAACACCAGACAAATGCTGGGAAACTTGTGCTGCAGCTGCTTTGGCAGGAGACCAACTAAAGTGTCTCCTTTCCATTTTAAAAAGTACACATCCTGTACAGTCCCACGGCGCACTTGTGGTTTGCGAGCTTCAGCTAGTTAGCGAAAAACATTTAAAAAATAGATTGTAAAAATGCAAATGTCAGCCATAATACAGGTCAGATGGATGTAAATTGTGTCCAGAAAGTCCTTCTGTTTTGTGAATACAATATGCATTTCCAAAAGCATACATTAAAAAAAAAAAGATTTTTCCTGAAATGTTGACACATTGTTTTCTGAATATGAGAAGACGTGCGAGTTGTGTCAAAATCTCTGACTGTACAGAAGGGCTCCACCATATACCAAGTGTGTCTTACCGTTAAAGATGTAGGCTGCGTTGAGGGCCTTCTGCTTCTGCTGTAGCACGTTCATGTAGAAGGTTGCTCTGTCACGCACCTCGTCATCACTGTCCATCATACACCTACAAGAATGCATAGTATAGTGCTTACAGTACATTATATGCATGTAGTCTCAATTTGTATCTAGTATATAGACACAAATTACACAAAACATGACTACAATAATAAAAATGTTCCTCTCAAATTCACTCATTTTGGGGCAATTCATGACTATTAAAATTCCCATTATGTTAGAGATAAAAGTCTTAAGAATTCACAACTTCTCAGCACGTCAACCGCTATATTACACACAGTGTAACCAGTAATCTGTTTCTTTGCATATTCCTCAGAAAGGTCAGCGTGCAGGGGGAGACAGTAGCATTACTATAACAATATATATAGCAATACTATAACTAATAACTAATGACATAAATAAATGTAAATAAAAGTACCTCTGCATGAGAACCAGCACACTTGGCAGCAGATCATCGTTCTGGGCTCCAAATTTAGCCAAAGCGCTGACCGCAGCTGGAGGTGGAGGGAAAGGGAAAGAAGTGTTTTAGTTAGTTTAGTTTTAGACAATAAAAACCTCCACTGACACTTAATGAATGACATTCTCTCCGGCTTGGTGACAGCTGCTTCTCGGTCGGGGTGAATACTGAGACACACGCTGTCCCGATCTCTCTCACCTGCACGAACAGCCTCGCTCTCCAGCACCACGCGGTTGAAGATGAAGCGGATGTACTTGGAGGGCGAGGGGGTGCGGGGGCCCTCCTTGCCCAGTAGGTGCAGGATCTTGGTGGCCAGCACCGTGTGTTCGCAGTCCTCGATGAACTCACACAGGTGGGCCAGGCCGGTCTCTTTGCTCTCTGGGTTCTCCTCGATGATGCTGATGATGCAGTCCACGATGGCCCGCTTGTACTCAAAGCCACCCTGCAGGAGAGGGGACAGACAGTCACTAGGAGTCTTGTACCTGACCCGAAACTCAAACAGAGTGAAGCATTCAGAAGTTTTCATTGAGCAGCAATGATCAAAAGGCTTTGGGCCAATGTGCAATATTATCATGTGTGTTGTCAGGACTGACACAAAGCTTATTATCTGATTATATAATGATAACAACCCATCCCCATGCATGCCACATGCATGCACCACATTCACCCACACCCACACCCACACACCCACAGACTGACAGACTGACTGAACTCTGCTAATCTGCACATGGAAACTAATATGAGTAATAGCTATTTAGCCTATCCATCAACCTAGTTGTACTTTACACATCTATCATTCATGCATCTTTTGCTAAATATCAACCTAGTTGGACTTTGACTATGCCAATGCTGCTATACTACCACAATTCTTCAGCCTGAAGTGTGTTTATGTACGGTTTGTTGTCACACAACACATCTTGTCTGCACTATATGCGAGGTCCTGTTATGTTTTGTCTTGCACCTAGAGTGTCAACCTTGTATTGTGTAATTATCTGAGTTATTTGTAATTACCAGCACCAATTAACCACTTTAGACTTTGTGCTTGTTGGCTAAAGAAAGTGACTCTGAAAACAGCAACAACGACATTTTTTGTTGTTAGTTTTCAAAGATACAGCAAGTCTTTAACATACGAAAGCACATACACACACACCTGTGTGGTCAAAATCTATGCTATAAAGTCCCATGTCAAATGTTTTTCCATGGGTGTGATAAGGTGTGCTAACAGGTATACACATCCTAGTGTGCAATCTGTAACTACCAGGGATGACACTGATAAGGAAATGCTCTTTGCAGGGCAAATACCAAAGTCTGACTGAGACCGGCAGCTTGTGCTGAACTCACATCATCTCTGAGCATGTTGGACAGGAAGTTCATCATGACGCTGTGCTTCCTGGGATACTTCTGACACAGGGCACTGATGGCCTGCACCACTACCACCTGGAATACACAAGTATCAGGACATAATCAGGACAACTTCAAAAAAAGAAAAAGAAATAACAGGATTTACAAGGGGGGAAAACACAGTGAATCTAGAATCGACATGAGAAATTAATCTTTTGTGACCACAAATCCTACAATCCCCCATTTATTTAAGTTAAACAAGTATTGGATTTCAGTGTGAATAAATCATTCAGGCACAGGATAATGACAATCCAGGTCTGGATTAATACTCCTGGACCTGGATTTTCCATCTGGCGTTCTGCCTGGCCATCATTCTCAATAAGTTGCTCTTGGCTGGCATGCTTGATGTAAAATGTGATACTTTGCTGATTGGAGGGGAAATTCTCTGTTTGTTTAACTTCCACCAGGGAGGTCAGAGGTCAGGCACAGTAACAGAACAGAGCTGGTAGGAATTCAGTGTCTTGCTCAAGGACACTTCAGCAGGGCGGATGCTTGTCAACACGGGGACTTGAACCCTGCTGCCCTAGGCCTAAGTACTTAGTTTTCCTGCCTATTCAAATAAAGCATAAAAGTAAAATGAAGCTGAAAACTAAACCAAAACAACAATGTCTGACCTTGAACTCGTCTGAGATCTCGGAGACGAAGGAGGAGATCTGTTTCATGAGTCGGTCCACGCTGCTCTCGCTGCCGGTCTTCAGCAGGGTGGTGATGGCCAGTGTGGCGATGCTGCGGTTCGAGTCCGTGATCAGGTTCTCCAGGTCCAGGTTACACGCCGTCACCGCCGACGGGTGCTTCATCGCCACCTTGTGGCCACAAAGGGAATGTCAAGGTTGGTATTCACTTAGTACAGTACTATATGTTTAAGTGTAAGCATTTAGTGTGTTGTCAAGGAAAATATAGTACTGCAAAAACATCCCACTCCCACTCATGCCTGATGTATCTAGCTGAGAACTGGAAATGAACACCAATCTTCTACAGAATTGCCTTAAAATATCATACGAATAAGGTTAGAATACCTGTGCCACTCAATAGCTCAGCCATATTTACTTTTACAAACAAAAAGGTGACTTGTGCTTATATATTCAGTTATAATAAGCTATGTAAGGGAGAGATGAAGAGTGCAGCTGTACCAGGGCTGGGCAATAATTCAATATTATCGTTTATCGTCTTTCAGTGGAATCATATCGTGATGATATGAAGATATTTTGATATCGAGACACACATTTCTGCTGTCTAAATTGATGATGACAAGCAAATTTAACTTAAAAACTCAGATAAAATGAGAAATGGTAGGAATATTATTTGAATATTTCTGTTTTGTTTGACACCACACCTAACATTACCATTCAGTTCAATGAGATGAACATTCATTTGATTATTTAACATGATTTTGCATACATGAACCATATCATGATATATATTGATATCGAGAAAAATCCTTATGATTATCATGATATTGATTTCAACCATATCGCCCAGCCCTAAGCTGTACCTTGTTGAGGGTCCTGACTGCAGCGTATCTCAAGGCTGCTTTGGGAGAACTGCAGAAGAGCTGCAGCACTGCAGAAAAAAAACACATTCACAATGAGACTCAGAGAGCCAAAGAGGTTGATATGATGAGGACAGTTCATCTTACAACCGAATAAAAACATTAGGTAAATCCGTGTTAGGATGGTACTTTATTCAATACCAAAATTAATCAAAGAAATAAGGTTTATGCTTTCAGTCAACAATACCTACCAGAGACCGCGGGGGCCAGCTCCCTGGCAGTACAGTTGGGCATGTGGACGATGGCAGAGGCGGCTTCGTACACCACCATCTCATTCTTGTTCCTCAGGCAGCTCTCAATGAAGTCAAACAGGGGGCTGTCGTGACTGCAAACACACAGATAGAATACAGTATTGTAAACAACGTAGGGCTGTAATGGCTACTTCAATATCACAGTAATAACAGACATATGGCATTCGAACGGGTGACCTTTCAGTCACAAGCCTGCTTCCCTAACCTGTAGGCTACCAATGCCCCCAAGAATAAGTAACGTGGCCATGCTAACAGACATTAAGAGAGAGTGGTAGCAGCACTAGGGAGTTAGCTGTACCCTGCCTGCAGGTATCCAGATGTGCTGTGTGTATCTATTGGTCCATTAGCAGACTGCAGGTCTACATACCCTCCCTCTGTCTCCTCCAGCAGTTTGCTGGCGATCCGGATGAGCATGCAGTAGGCAAAGGGAGACTTGAGACCAGACTTGGTGAACTTGTTGAGCATCTTGGACACGGCAAGACGGTCATTCTTCCTAAGGTGGTACAACAGGCCCAAGGCATGGTACTGGAGGGACACACACACACAAGCTTTGAGATTATGCATTGTCCAAAACACGTATCAATCAATTCAGCTTCATTTGAGTACCATAAGCTTGGATGAATCTTATGAATACCCTGTTATATGCTTTGATAAGTCCAGTTAAGCAGCCCCGCCTAGGGCTGGGCGATATGGACCAAAAATCATATCTTGGTATTTTTAGGCTGAATGGCGATACACAATATATATCTCGGTATTTTCTATGAAGTGGGCTAAATGTTCAGTTGTAAGTAGGGCTGGGCGATATGGACAAAATCAAATATCACAATATTTTTGACCATATACCTCAATTTTGATATTGGGACAATATTGTAAGGGATGACTATTGGTGCTTTCACAAAATATTTACACGATGAGATTTTTGATAAATAATCATCAGTAATGTGGATATAATGACTAGTGGGTAAAGGCAAATAATAGAACAGCTAGAACAGTCTGGTAAGAAAATTACATCGCTTTACTGTAATGCAGCCTTTAAAACCAGGAACAGACAACACTTACGCCATATCACGATATTATGATATCCAAAATGTAAGACGATATCTAGTCTCATATCACGATATTGATATAATATCGATATATTGCCCAGCCCTAGCCCTGCATACACTATAGTAAGTTCAAAACAGTATCAATTCTCAGGTGTATGTGCATGTCTGTCACACCCACCTGGACCATGATATTATCACTAGATGCAGCCTCCTGGGCCTCGTTCACCCAGCGCTTCACCACGTCATAGCTCATCTTCACCATGTGCTGAAAACACACAGAAACCGAAAGGACTGTATTACCCACAAGCCACGGCACGTCCGCATACAATTGTACAGGACCACAGCAGGACAAACGTAATCTCCAGTTGAAAATGAATGGCAGCTGTATGTCTGTTAAGCAGACCAACTGAAAAATTCTATCCAGATTTGTAAGTGAAACCTGTCACCGTCTCATGTCTTACCAGTGAGGAGACCAGTGCTGAACTGGACACACTGGGCACCTTGTCAACGATGGCCTGCTTCATGTACCTCTCAATGGCCTGCAGCATGGTGGTCTGAGGGAAACACATGTCACAAACGGTGCTTCAGTTTCTTAATTACAGAGCATGAAGTTAGTCTAGTGGGCAGTCACTCCACAGAGAGAAGAGAGGGGGAAGAGAAGAGGGAAGAGGAGGAATGAGGTAAACCATACAGTGGGGGGGGCAGAGGTAAAATATGAGGGAAATAATGAGGAAGACTTAGAATATGCTGCAAAAGCCATTACATGTTACGTTTTCGCTTGAGACATGCATGGTGTTCTATTATGCTGTTAAGATCTCATCTCCCACATTTCATTGTTTGGAAAAGTAACAAATCCTTTCTGTTCTTGCATTGAAGAGCAAACTGATTATTATTCCTTCAAACAAGTTGCAAAGTTGCTTAAAGAACATACAGTATGCCTTCATCTATGATGAAAGCCTTTAGCGTTTTTGTTGATTATTTGCAGTGCTGCATGCTCTTTTGTTGCGTGCAAGGGGAAAGGTGAAGGAGGAATGGAGGGAGGGAGGAGAAGGAAGAGAAGGAGGGAGGGGAAGGAGGGAGCACCACTCACGTCAGTGATCCTGCAGAGGGCTCTGATAGCAGGTCCTCTGTACACGTCTTCCTTGCCAGTCATGTCTTTGGTCAGGCTGTAAAACAGCACAGAAGTAGTAAATTAGGCACTCTGTAGCCTCAAAAGACACAGAACATTTGGCATCAGTGATAAAAAAGACATATCCAAAAGAATCAATTATTGTTTCCTCTGTAGTTTTTCTCTGTAATAATTTAAAATGAATTAATTTTTTGCCTAAAAGACCAAGTCAGTTTTTCAAGATGCAATATCAATGTGAGCAAAAGCCAATTTTTGTGCAACCAGACCTGTCACTTAATGCATCCTGGTGTGACTGGTTGATGAAAGTCACATTAAAATGACAAGTTTAACCATATAATAGGAATATTTTAGGGAAAACTTGACAAAATGCCATTTCAGAGGTCTTTCTATTCTGCCAAGAAAAAATGCTGGGGGAAACGACAGTATATGCATATGTGTGATACTGAAAACAATCCACATTAAAGAACTAACCTGCTAGTGACAATGATGACATCCTCTGAGATGTTGGCCATCTCTTTGATGGTCAGGTAGCACATCCTCCTCAGGGTTTGCTGAGAGGACAAAAAGTTTGAACTCAAGTTTGAGTGCACATCACTGCAAGCACTGACTAAAAAAAACAAGCTCTCAACAATCCACATGAGACAGTTAGAGAGACACAATTAATGACTGAATGAACAAATGAATGAATGACCAATATCTTACATCATTGGACTGAAAGAGCCTGGTCATGGCAAAGAATGCCTCTGTAGCCTCTGTGGTCCCAAAATGCTCCCCCTACATTAACAAAGACATGTAGATAGAGAGAGTAAGTGAGAGAGAGAGCAAGAGGTGGACAGACACTAAATTCAGCAGTCTAATAAATAGCCAGATTGTGTCTTAAACCACCTTTTACCTGGTTGAGAAGGTAGATAATCTTGGTGAGGATGTGGAGACATCTTCTGGGGTTGATGGGGGTCTCATTGAAGATACGTGCCTGTGAACAAGAAGGGGAGAGCTTTGTTCACTTCACTGGTTAAAGTATTGTTTCTGTCTCACATAAATGTATGTGTTCCTGATGCCATGCAATAACAAGTGTAAACTTTACCTCCTGCAACACTGCACTCTTCTCCAGATGTTGGAAAGGGTTCGACCCACTTCCTGTAAGTCAAAACATCAGGGTTAGGCTCCTGTGTTTTCAAACACTCTGAGTTGTTACCTAATCAAATTATTTAAAGACAATAGCTGTGCGCATCTGGAAGTACAGTAGGCAGTTTGGTTAAATGCAAGATGACGGTGGCTAGGGTTGGGTTTAGTGTACATGTACAAATGGAGCAAGAACTGAGAAACACAAGAACATTAAGGACAGATCTCCATGAAAGTGTAATTATAACAAGTGGCATACATCTACATGTAATGGTCAGAGAGGTCACGTATCTTGGCGAGCTAAATTAACAGATATAAAGACATCCGAGTGAGCCAGCCTAGCTTGCAATGCTAATCTTAGTAAATAAGCTAACAGTTACGCCTTTGAAGAACACTGAAGTTAGCGGATTGATTTTGACATTTCTGTAACAGGAATTAGGGGGTGTTCCATAAATTTAAATGCAGCTGCAATTTGTTTCATAGTTAACCTAAATACATTACATATAATCATAAATTATCCTGCATAACCGGCTAACGGCCAGGTCAACCAACTAACCTGACAGCTAGTTAGCTAGCAGGCTAACGCCTTAGCTCCCAAAGCGAGCAAACTCTTGTCAACCTAGACGTCGTTTTCGTTTTTCACTGTCACTATCAAAAGCAATAACTTTGCAATCTTACCAGATTCTTCGTCCTTCTTATCAAATTTTTTAATCATCGTAGCGGAATGAAGCTCACGGATGAGAGCGAATGATGATCATGAGAAAAGCTACTTCCACGTAGCCAAAATTAAAGCTTCCTGTGAGAGTCCACGTCGACGGAAAACACGTCAGATGTCGGTCCGCATCCTGACCGGCGGAGGGCGCTGTCCGGCCTCAAACAGACAGTACATCAACAAGTTATAGGGTGAAGCCAAACCTCCTTGGTGAAGCCTAAAAAGCCGAAAACCTCTCGAAAAACCTCTTTGCTTTATTTACTCAGCGTATTTATTAGTTCACATTTTTGTCTATCAAGTAAATAACTTTGTAAAACTGTTGTGACTTTATAGATATTGGCTATTATTATTATTATTATTATTATTGCAAGTCATCAAGATGACAAAAATTAGGAAAACAGTGGAAACCTATCTCTCACTGGGCCCAACTGGGGTGTAGTTAGCCGGATGGCCGCAGGATGTCGACTTTGTTGCTCTGCGTGCTGAGGTTCATTGGCTGATTAGTTGATTCACTTGGTCTTCTTTGGCAGGTGAAAATCCTGACCCCAGCGTTTAAAACCTTGTATAGAGTGTATGAGAATATTCCAACCACACCCACTCACAGCCCTCTTCATAATTGCACAAATCCCTTCCCAAACAAACAATGTAATTTGTGTCAAATCCCCCAAAGGTTCACTAGAAGCAAAGGTATAATCTGTGCTGTCATGAAAATACAAAGATATGATTGTATGATTTGAGTCAAAATACTTATAAAGTAGCCTACTCTGCAGATACCAGTGTAGATCTATACCTGTCACATGCAGCAACTTTTCACTGTTAAAATTCAGTGAAAAGAGTCTTATGGACAAAGATGACAATATAAAACTTTTTAGTTTTTGATATTTGAAATGTGAACAAATCAGAAATCTGAGGAGTGAAATCAAGTTTTCATAATGTGAAATCTTAAAGATCTAAACTCTCTTCAATGAGTGAAGCTTTCAACATGCAGAGATAAAAATTTCAATGATGTGAAGTGAGTGAATGAGAAGAGAATCCAGTGTTTTGTGGACATGAAAAACTATTTTTATTATATTTATAGAAATGTGAATAGACTGAAAAGAGTGATATTGGTCCTGTTCGTCTTGCCTGTCCCCTCCTGTGAAAACAGAAACTTTTGCTTTACAAGGTTCTATATTTATTTACAAATGCATGACACACCTTTTCCTGAAAATATGGAGGCATATTATCTGCAGTATGCCTGTATATCTGAAATAATCCTCTCATTCAATTGTTACTCTGTTTTCTGCATCATACGTCATGAAGCTTTTGCCTACAAACAGAAAAAAGTATCTACAAACTTTGTAAACAGACCTGCTTTTTCCAAAAACATAAATAACTCCAAATATTAACAGCCAATGGAGCAGAAATACATTTTTGAATGAGGTTTTTTTTATATTTTCACATATAGGCTGTAGTGAAAAGTAATGATTTATCTATTAACTTACTTTACCCACCTTTTTATTTGTGGAATAGAGTTTATCCAGCCTGCAATAAAACTGTATGACAATTCAAAGTACACATTATCAGGGCAGGAAACTAATTAACAAGGAATCTTCCCTTCAGAAATGGCAATTACTGTAATTCTATCTTTCTAAAAATGTACCTGCGTGACAAAAAGAGTGAAAGGGATAACTAAGATATAGTGAAACAAATGTAGCCTAGTTAGTTCCATGTGCTTTATTTGAGGAAAAATAATCCTTTATTTTGAGTATAAAAATAACAGACATCTGATGAACACATACAGTACATTCCCATGCATTTACATTTCACTGTTTCATAATTTTGCGGTCGGCTTGTACATCATTTGAAGTGTTTCTGCCTCTTCTCCATGTTTCACACTGGAATCCTGCCTGACTGCAGGCTGCCATCCGCTTCACCGGCTCAATTAGTAAACCCTTTTAAAATAAATGAAGCAGTGAGAATACCCCGATTTGATGAAATGAAGCCTTTTAATGAGACCGTCCTCCAGATTATCATAATAAAAGTCTTACTATCAAACCTAATATCAAGATTATGCATCAAGGCTGTGAGATATTTCAGTGGTCTTTTGCTCAGGATGGAGGAAAACTGTTTCATAATCAGAACTGCCAGTGGTTCTCAACTGTGTTCATGTCACAGACCCCCAAACATACCAGTTTGTCCCAGAAAGGTTTCCATATGGGAAGTTTTTTGTTGTTGATGATTGAGTATTGGGCAGCGAAGGAGATAACAGCGGCGTCCTGATACATCCTTATACTGAACATTCTGTAATTGGGATAATTTCTAGTGAATTCAATTATGTAAAATAAAGTCTTTCTCATTTTGCTGGGGTCCCCCTGGATCTCCCTCAAGGAACACTGGGGGTCCTCAGACCCCAAGTTGAGAACCACTGATCTATAGGCAACTACATTTTTGGCGTTTTTCTTTTCTAAAATTCTAATCTGAAGTAAAATTTGAAGACTAGGACTTCCATCGCTGGACTGGACTGAAAAAAATGTCCATCTTCACAAGTCATTTAGTGTCATACTCAGACTCAACATCTTAAAACAAGGAAAAATCACAGACTTAGACTTGTTTCCAATGCAGTTTCACTTGTTTCAGAAATTTCCTCCAAACAAGTGACAGTATAGAGTCTGCTAAAATAGCCAGATCCTCAAGAAAATTACATGTTTCAAGAAAATGTCACGAAAATTAATGAAAATTCTTGGAAAAAAGGGTTGATTTGCATTGGAAACAAGTGAAATTCTGTCACCCCTACTGGCAGAGCTTTACAAGATGGAATGACTAATTCAGATCTGATTATTTGCAGTGTTTGCAGTTGCAGTGGTGTTACAGCATTATAATTGTACAGTTTCATTTTTTTCATCCTCCCTTGTTCAGTGCAGTTTGTCTAGCATAGCAATAGCAATAATAACCTTAGAAAACCTTCATTTTAGTGAAACTGAGGTCTATACTGAAACCACTGCAGACAGTGTTCATCTTAGCAAGTTATTTAGTACTGAATCTTAAAATCTTATTTTTCTTAAATCAAGTGAAATAAATCTGCCAAGGGTCACTTGTTTCCAGTGCAAAATCAACTTCATAGATTTGATACAATCTTGATACAAGTGGAATGACCTTGTTCTTACTGTTTTGACTTTATTCTGACTTGATTCAAGATATTGACTCTAGTTGCTAGAAAACTCCTGAATCAAGTGAAACTTCACTGGAAACACTTGGAATTTTCTCATAATCTTCACTAATGCCAATATAAATAAATAAAAACTGAATATGATAATAAATTACTTGTCAAAATACACTTTTTTAACGCATTACTTTTCCCAGTAGGCTATATTATTATCATCCCCTCTAAATATTAGATTGAAGTTGAACTGTCCTAAAACTATGATTTTTCACTTCCTCAGATTAGTTTATCTCAAAATTAATTGTCGTCCTCTGTCTAGATGAGAAATGGCAGAGAATTTTATTTTTTCTAGTGTAAGTATTCCCAGTACTTTAATTTCATCGAGCAAATAGTTGACAAAAACTTTTATTCCTCAAACCATTCAAACAACTCAGTTATCGCGATATTTGAAGGAAAGAGACATCAGCTAATTTTGACGGGGTGTAACGGGAAATTAATGTAACGAGTAGGCTATTATAACGAATTACTGCTCCCACGGAGTAATAGGTTAAGTAATAGCGTTAATTCTAAAAGGAATAACGAGTAGGCTAATTCATTACTTTTCTGAGTAGCGCGCGCCGCACGAGTCATGGCTGTGTGTGTAAAGTTGTCCCGGTTCACTTCCTCCGTCCGATCTGCGCCAGGAGACGCGCGTTGTCTGCCGCCTTGGCGCGCAGGTTTTTGGCTTTGGCTACGTCGAAGAGCACGTTCATGATGTTGGTCGGGACGTCCAGCGACAGGGTCAGCCGGCTCCTCCGGTCACTCTTCCCGCTGTTTCGGAGCATCTTGCCTCGGAGCTTCGTCCGGCTCATGAACCTGTAGTTCGCGGGACCTGAAGTCCTTTTTTCCCGGCTGGACTCGGCGGAGGAGGAAGAGGAGGAGGAGGAGGAGGAGGAGAGGTACTCCGCCGACTGCAGCAGGGAGCCCCAGCCGTCCAGAGCGGGGTAGCCCGGCTCCTCCTTCCTGCTCCGGACCTCGGCCGGTGTCCGGTCGTCGCAGAGGAGGTCGGAGCGGCTCTGGTAGAGGCGGAGGCAAAGGCTGGAGGTCGGCGTGCACAGGACCGAGAGCAGCAGCAGGGTCTTCAGGGAGGACAGCATGCTGATGCTGCGTCCTCTGGGAGGGACCCGCGGACCAAGAGGAGAGGGGGAAACAGTGTTGGTCACTTTTTTACAGTGAAGTTTTTTTTTATCCTAACTCTGCAAGCATGTCCATCTTAACAAGTCATTAAATCCTCCTTATTGAGTCCTAAAGTCTCATTCATCTTAACGCAAGTGAAAAAAAAATGTCAATCAGGATGAGATAGGCTACATCCAACTGTCTCCAAGTTTCACTTGTTTTAGAAAGTGTCATTATCTTGAAATAACGTCAAAGCAGACAGTTCACCCCTCTAACATCAAGATAGTCTTTTAATTGAAGAAAATTCTTGAAGCAAGTTGGTTTGCATTGAAAACAAGTAAAAGTATCGTATCCCCACTGACAGACTTTTCCCTAAGAAAAATAAGATTTGTAGGACTGAATTTAGGATTAAACGACTTGTCAAGATGGACATCGCGGTGTAGAGCCTGTCAAATGAGCACGGATGAAAATAAGTGTAACTTGTGCTGATGAAGTTCAGCTTGACTCAAAAATATATAAGGCTGCTCTTCGATAGCTTTTCAAATTTGCACCTTTGCACCTGTTTATCAGCATGTTTAGCGTCCAGTTTGCTATGTGAAATACAACGGGTCACAAAAATTCAAACAATAATTCAGTAAAACTTACCACTCGTGTCCTATAATAAAAAAGTACAGTATAGAGAGGACAGGTTACACGTTCTCCTACAAAGAAAAAACACTGTAACACGCTAAAAAAAATCCTCAAAAGTTGATCTCTTCTAAGAAATCCTTATAAATGGATCTGTGCGAAGGTCACTTGTGGTGAGCAGTGTGCGCTGCCGTCTGACCACCAGTCTGTCGCTCGTCCATTCCCACTGCATTCATTTAGTAGGAGCCATGAAACTGCAGCCCTGCGCCAGCAACAACGTCATCCCGCTGACATTTTGGTCTCCTGTAAAGTATCCCATTGGTTGGTGATGCAATGATGTAGCGATAAATAAAAAGACTGGTAAATTGTGACCTCCCGGTGATGATCGTAGGCGTCACGACCACTAATATAAACACAAAACACTTAGATTTTCAGAAAATATTTCATCTATGTGTTCATTTCCTTAAAACCCTAGCTGCTTCATATAACTTAAATCAGTCTGGTGTTACTGTTTGATGTAAACTGAATTTATACAAAATATTAGTTACATCTTCCTGATATTGAGTTGCAGCCCCTTTTGCACAATCCACATCTCAACTGTCTCAAAGCTTCTCTAACTCGTCTGCTTCTCTTTATCTACATCTCCTCCTTTGTGGTTGGTATAGATTTAATAAGGGACATCAATAAGGGATAATGGCTTTTACCTGGATTCACCTCATTAGTGGACTTCATGAAAACAGTAGGCTAAGTGTTGTACATTCAGTTGAGACGTGTTTACCCTTCACTCCATCCCAGGTTTTAATGCACTGACAGTAGTGTGAGTTAAATTAACGCCCCGCTGATAGGCCAGTACTAGATTTAACACAAATATGTTTCATTTGTCAGTAGATAGCATTACGGGTTTTGTCTTTTATCGCCTATGAAACTGCAATTACAAACGAGAATGGAGCCCATTTGAGCCCAGTGCCCGGCTGCTGTTCAGCACCACGGACAGCTCCACGGGGTTTACCAGCTGCGTTATGCGCAGTGCTTCAAGTGCTTCATGAACCAGGCACCAAATATTTATTTTAAATTTTGAAATGTATGGAAATGTAAAAGAGAGAAGATGTTACACTTTATTGCCACCCAATGTCATATTGCTTAGTCTCTTATGCTTGCTTCAGTACTTTTTTTTTCTCTATCTACCTTAGAGTGGGTAGGGCTGCCTGGTTAAATAAAGATGAAATAAAAACAATATACAGTATATATATTAATGTCACACAGAAGATTTGAATATCATTGACTACACTACCAGTCAAAAGTTTGGACACACCTGATTGAATGTACTATGTTTTTCATTCTCTTAAAGCCATTTTGAGCTAAAGGCTTCTGCTTAAATGCTTAAATGCTAGACATATATAAATAGTGAAGTTTTGCCTATGTATGAATTTCTTTCCAAAGCCTTTGCCTTTCCATCAAGGCAAAGGGCGGCTACTTTAAAGAATTTAAAATATAAGATAGTTTTGATTTGTTTGACACTTCTCGGGTCACTGCATAATTCCATTTGTCTTATTTCATAGTTTTGATGTCTTCACTATTATTCTAAAATGTGGAAAATAGTAAAAATAAAGAAAAATGCATGTGTCCAAACTTCTGACTGTTATGTGATTTGTATTTTGGATTCCTGGTTATCTGATTGCAATAGGAAGAGGGTGTCTGACATCTCTAGATCATAGTCTCAGTATAGACTAAGACTAATATAGATTGTATGCCACATACAACATGGAGCACCTGCAGTGATATAGTCTCCTGTCAGTGTGAGACAGAACCCAGAAGGAGTGAGGGGATCAGAAGGTGTTGGGTCAAGCTCTAATGAGGAGCCTCATTGTGGGTTTAACATGACTGTATAAGTCTTTGCAGCTGGAGTGATCACAGTCCATGACACGCTCTGCAGCGAAACGTCCTCCCACTCTTCCCTCTGCTCTATAATTGATCTCTGAAAACCTTGGAATTAATTGTGCTCCCCTTCAACTTCAGTGGTAAATGCGCACTCTCATTAAACTGACTTTGGTGGTTCACATTTTTGGTAGTTACATGCAAGGCTGAGAAAGGATTTTAATACATGCATGTTATGTGTTACTTTTCAGCACAAGATATGTTAATAGCAGCATATTGTTGTGTTAAAATGTACTGTCATTAACATATGTTGTGCTGAAAAATTACACAAATGTGTGTTGTCCCAAAGAAGACACACATGTGTTAAAAATGACACATACTTTTTAAAGTGCAGTTTATGTGTGAAGGCCTGTTGACCACACTGTAAAAGTCATTTAGTCTAGTATTGAGTCTTAAAATCTTTTTTTCCTTAAAACAAGTGAAACTTGTCCAAACTTTTTTCTTGAATTGTCATTATCTTGATACTAGTGGAGTCATCTATCACATTTCAGGATTATGCCAAAATTATTTAAAGTTTATCTGCTTTGGAAACAAGTGGAAGTATCTCACCCGCAATAAATAGATTTTTTACTTGTTTTAAGGAAAATGAGATTTTAAGACTTAACGCTAGAGTGAATGACTTGTTACGATATTATTGCAGTGTGGGACCGGTCCTGTGACTCCACTTAGTGGTGGTGGTGTCCAATTAAAACCCTCTGTCACCACATCTTGCTGTGGCATCTTAGTGGGTGTGTGTGCATTACAGTGCAGAATCAAGACTAATGTGAAGGAGCCTTTGTAGGCTTATCAGTGCGAGAATCAGCTGTAACTTTGAGGAGAATGGAAATCCTGCTTTAATTACATGGAATATTCTCAGTAGCCAACCCTTGGAGGAAATCTTAGTTCAACAAAACTGGTGGTGGAGCAGGAAGAGCATGTTGCCTGGAAGATGTGGCAGAAAGATCAGTGTCGGGAACGAGAGGACAGAGTAAGTTTATTTTGACATAATGCGCACTGTCATCAGAGCAAACTAAAAAGTGATATCATCCTCTTCAACATGTGACTGGGTGAAAATCTAACGTCATGCATTTTCACGGTCACGCTGCCAGAAACGCCGTCCCGTCCGTGCCTCCCCGCCCCCACGCCCACGCAGGAATCCCCTGCTAAAGCTGCAGTCTGTCCGATGGAAAGTCCTCCGGCCCGTCCTCCCCTGTTGGCCCCTCATCTGGCTCCCAGCCTGACCCATAACACCCCCTGCCAAATGGACATATGTACTGGAGGAGAGGTGGCAGCAGGCAGCCAGATACCAGCTTTCTTATTTTCACACCGCTATTGACAATACATGAGATAGAAGACAGAGGGTTATATAAAGTGAGAGAGCGGTCAGTAGTTGGTAGATGGATGGATGGATGGATGGATGGATGGATGGATAGATAGGTAGATAGATAGATAGATAGATGTTATAATTAGTTAGTTTAAAATAGCATTCAAACTGGTCACTATGCCAAGACTGAACTAAACCTTCCAAATATCAGTTCAAGCCAGGTCACGATGGTACTCCCACACACACACACACACACACACACGCACACATATTTGTGTGTGATGAGTAGGCATATACACAGTGACACATGTAAACAGTTACTCAACAATAAATGTACCTGTTGTGTGGAACAGAAGGACACTGAGATGTCCACTAAAGTAAAGACGGATTTAATTTTGTCAGTAGTGTCAATATTAACCAGTTTCCACAGACTAAAACTGAGTCAAATGTCGGTCTACTTCAAGAATACATCTGTAAAAAAATCTGTAAATACATTCTGAGAAATTAACAAATTAACATGTTCATTCACATTGTGCTTTTCAACAATACAACAAAACATACAAAGTGTTGAAATACAGTATATACATAAAAACAATATAAAACACATATTGATAACATTTTACACTGTCATGTACAAAATAAGCGTCTTGTTTGGCGGCTGTTGGCTTCATCTCCAGGGTTCAAGGCCTGTGGACATAGTGAGCATGTTATATATAATATATACTATAATGAAGATCTCCAGCATAAGGTATTGTCTTAATTATCACTTTATTGTGTCTATCCCCCATTCATGTACCAAAATCCTCTGGCAACCTCTCTCTACCACCCAGAATCTCTGTGAATCATCTGATTAGCTGACAAAAATGTATTTCAACCGTCATCTGATTGGTTCTCTACCTCTCCTCTCCATCCCACACCACTTCTGGCACTCTTGTCTTGAGGAGAATCGGTTTTGGTTGCCACCGCAGCCTCCGTACACAAACGGCCGGCATTCCCCGGAGCGAGGGTGGAAATACCAGAGCAGAACAAAGTCTGAACATCCCCCCTCTGACATGGGCTCCAGGCAGCGCTCAGCAGCTGGACCTGCACCTGGGGTCAGAAGAGAGGGCAACAAAGGTTAAAAGAAAGAGTTAAAGCTGCACTAGGCAATTTTTAATGTAAAGATACACCTGGAGCTGCAACAGAGAAGAGTGTCCCATATCCCACTAATTGAGCTGTAGATTCTCCCTATTTTCCAAAATTAATTCTATTAAACTCAAGAGCGTAATACAAAACTTGCTCCCAGTGCTCCATCCAAATAAATCTGGACTAACTGATGATTTAGGTCCGATGAGTGTGTTCACTGACGCCAACTTACATGATTTCTGGGTAATGAAGTCCTTCAAACTTCAAACAGTTACCACTCGCTACCACTTGATGCCACCGATGTATGAAGTTGCCTAGTACAGCTTTAAAATGATTCCTCAATTCCTAAAATACTCTTTTTGCGAGAGGAGAGGAGAGGGAAGGAGAGGAGAGGAGGAGAGAAGAGAAGGAGACAGGAGAGGAAAGGACAGGAGAGGAGCGGAAAGGAGAGGAGAGGAGAGGAGAGAAGAGGAGGAGAGAGGAGAGGAAAAGAGAGGAGAGGATACTTGTTCTTAAATACATTTAGAAATTGAGGAGATGGTTGCAACTGGGAGAGAGTGGCGATTCAGCCTGAGAAGATTTCACAAGTGAGATCTAAAAAATCGCTGCACTGTAGAGACAAGCTCATGTAAAATTGTGTTCTTTCATGTTGCCATTAATGAGCAACTGTCAGCTGAGCTACTGGATGCTATATGAATTTATCATTATCTTTGCTGACTCAGACACAATGTCACCACCATCCTCATTATTCTCTAGATCTAATGTTCCACTGCAGATTGTATATTTATAAATTAACTGAAAAATTCAAGCACAGGCTGTCGCTCATTCAGACTTTGCTCTCTCTCTCAGTCGGCCTCACATACACACACACACACACACACACACACACACACACACACACACACACACACACACACACACACACACACACATACACACACTTTGATCCAAGGATTAACAATGTCAAGCATCTCATTACTCAAAGATGATATGGAAATATGAGTGGGAGACAGAGACAGAGGGAGACAGCTATAGACAGACAAGACCGAGATGAACAAGGGAAAGAAGGGAGGAAGAAGAAAGAAAGATGAGGAAAAAGACAGAAGGTCTTTCCATCTCAAATCAACTGCCTTTGACACTCACCAGTAGTCTTTACTCCAAACACCCTTCTCTTCTTCCTCTGTCCCCACTCCAGACTCCCTTCCCTACCAGAATCTGAAGGCCAGAGGAAGCACCAGTTAGAAGATTACAGGTTGGTGGATTCAGCCATGAGGGACTAAGTAGAGCCCGCATTGTTCAAATGCATGGGTTCTATATTTTCATCATATTGTACACAGGATGAGCTAAATGTCACACACATCTAATGATTGCGATTTATGAATAAACATGCTGACATTGACAATGGGCAATGACAGGGACGCTCATGAAGCAGGAATGACAGTAAATTGGGATGAAGGAGGCGATTCCAGCCTGCGGGCTGCGTGTGCTAATGAGCCGTGTGACACACTGTGCCGTCTCTTGGTGCATTCTGACTCTCTCTATGACTTTCTGCTCACTGTTTGTCTCCATGCTGGTGGCTGCAGTCACAGCAGCACTCTGCAGAGTGACCATTTCAATTTTACATGAATAACATTTTTTAATGCTTGTTTAAATAAGCAAGCTGACTAAGAACATGATCTTGTTTGTAGAAACGGTCTGGGGGAATGGAGAGAGGGGGGTTATCATATTTGGACTTCCTAGATTATGGCTATTACAGACTTTTGAAATTGTTTAACTGCCTACATCATGGCTTTTCCAGAGGCTTTTGATACACATAACCATTTGGCCAAGACACACAAGTTGACAGCTAAACATTTAATGTGAGAGCAATCAAACTTCACCTACATATTTGCAATGGGGTTCAACAGTGTGTCAGATCCCATTTGGTCCTGCTCTAATTGCCAATTCTGCAAACTGCGATATCTCAGGCTTCTGTGTGTGTGTTTGGCCCATGGGCTCAGACACTGCAAATGGCTGCTTGTGGCTATATTTATTATGATTATTATTATTACCAGTGCGGTTTGATGGGATCCCCTCTTCTGTGAGGATCACAGGGGCCGGGCTGGCAATTTCTCCCTCCCCATTTCCATTTTTTTTCTGTTCATCTTCTTCATCTCCTTGTCCCATCCCTTCTTCTGGCAGGTTGCGAGTGAGGGATATTACTACTTCTTCTGGCTCGTTGTCTCTCTCAGTCACCATGGTCTCCCGATCTGGATCCATGGACTTCACTATAAACTGGTATTCCACCCCTGCGGTGACACACACACACACACACACACACACACACACAACCACCATATGAGAATACTAGTGTTATTCATAATTTTTATCTTAAACTGTAGTTTTACTGTGCGTCCACATCCCGTTAAGTAATGGAGAGACTTGGGTGAGCGAGAATGATTAAATCTAAAAGAAAATTTGACTCTAAGATGCTAAAGTCTGGTGGTTCTTGGTGAAGCGTCAGTGAATAGCGTCTCGTGTTTGTGAATGGCTCCACTGTGGATGGCACCATGGTGAGTGTTCCTCTGAGAGAACATAACAGATGGCACAGCACACATGGGTGCCATGCCACTGCCACGGGAGCTCTAGAACATACACACACACACACACACACACACACACACACACGTGCAGACACACACACACACACACACACACACACACACACACACACACACACACACACACACACACACACACACACACACACACACACACACACTCACCACACTTTTCTGCCACCTCTTGGGTGACTAGCTCCTTCACTTCTTCAGCCTTGAGACAGAGAAGACAATATTCAAAGTCAATGACAAAATACATCAAATGAAGATTTTCCTCATTCATTCTTAATTTTGTGTGTGTGTGTGTGTGTGTGTGTATGTGTGTGTGTTTGTGTGTGATAAACACGCACAGAGAGTCCAGGCTCTCCCTTGTCCCCCTTGGCTCCTTCATTCCCCACCTCCCCCTATGGGAAAAAAACACATTGACTCATAAACGAAAGGGGACTAATGACATGAAATATACTTTTACATGCACAGACGAACAATTCAGGAAAAAAGAAACACAGCGCAATTGCAGAAAACGTCAAAGTGTCTTTTGGAGAAGTGTGTGTGTATGTGTGTGTGTATCTGTTCATATGTGTCTTACACTGTCCCCCGTTTTTCCTGGCGTCCCGGGCGATCCCCTCTGACAAGGCTTCCCTCTGCCCCTTCTGCCCCTCTCTCCCTGTTGAACAACAATCAAGATTCAAAGTGCACACAGAGAAAACACATCCATGAGTTTTGCAATGATTTCACACAGAACTTCTACACTAAAAAGAAATAATGGTAGCCAACTCAGCCTGCTCATCTATCTCCATTTCTAAACAGCGTGAATGACAAACTCATCCCAATTAGGTGCATCCATAGAAAGTCCTCATTAGAAGTTTCCAGACACTCTCTGCCAACATCCGGAGTCTAGTAATTGTGGCTGAAAGGAGCTAATTGAATGAGATATTACTTGAAAGCTCCAGACAGAAATAGCCCTCTGTGTGTGTGTGTGTGTGTGTGTGTGTGTGTGTGTGTTAATTAAGGCCATGTCTTGGATGCATCCGCTGCTACAATAAAGTCTACAGTACGTCTCTCTGAACTAGATGTGGACCTGGTGACGCCTGTAATCAAGCTCGATTCATCCTTCTGCCCACTGTGCTCTGTCACTTGTTTTTGGTAGAAGTGGGAATTGTTGGTCGACAGCTCTGGAGTCTATGTGATAATATGTTTGTATAGGTATGTGTGTATTTTGAAGAGTGAGCTTAAATATAGAAATAGAAAGCTGGACAAAGAGAGAGTTACTTACTATAACAAGCCATAGAATGCAATTTCCATCCAATTAAATGTTTTTTTATTGTTTAGCACAATATCTGCATAGTGTAGTATCCTCTACAGTCCCATGACTCTATGTATGATTCCAGTGGTGTTGTACCCCGCAGCCAGTTGAGGGAGGGGGTATACCTTAGCTCCTGTGTCTCCTCGGGACCCTGGAGGTCCCGGTTGCCCCTCGTCTCCATCCCTCCCTGAACTCCCTGCTGAGCCCTTAAACCCCGGGAAGCCTGCGAAACCTGTCGCACCCTGCATGGAGCAAGAGCAACGTGAGGGAGGAGACCAATGTGTGATGGATGTGTTGTCATCGTTCAGTCATACGATTGGACAACAGTGACCAATGGAATTGCTAAATGAAATATTCCTTTTAGTTTACTAACCTTTTCTCCTTTCTGTCCTGGGGCTCCGTCCGCCCCATTGATTCCTCCATTCCCCTTATCACCCTAAAGATGATATCACATGATGAAAAAACACAGAGGAAAATAAAAAGAGAGTGTGTTTGAGAGAGAGAGAGACAGTGGGTATGTGTGTGTGTGTGTGTGTGTGTGTGTGAGTGTGTGTACCTTGCGTCCTGTGAGTCCATTGAGCCCTGGTACGCCCGGGGTGCCATGTAACCCCATGTCACCCTGTCATGCAAAATGTACCATGTAAACATACACAGAGTAGTTCAGTGGCAGTGATGTTTGAGATGATATTGTTAGATAGGCTAAATGCCTGTTTGGCCAAATCAGAGTCCAGGTCTAACCTTTTCTCCATTCAGGCCCGGGCTGCCCATGCGTCCAGGTAAGCCTCTGAATCCCTGTAAAACCACATAACACTATAACATGACTATCTAAGCAGAGCTGAGAATAAAGAGCTCCCATGCAAAGGAGATTCAATCTGAACCTCAACAAAACAAACCCAAGGGACCAGGCCAGAAGAAAAACAATCATTAAGATTATTATAATTACACATCAATTTCCTAAGCATATCATAATCTGGTGAGTAATAGCGATTTCACCTTCTCTCCCTTCTCCCCCATGTCTCCTGCTAAGCCTGGTTCTCCTAAATCGCCCTGTAGATAAAAACAAACAAACAAACACATTTATTTGACTCTTTAAAAAACTATAAAATCATCAAAATTATTTCATTAGACTCACTCATACAGTATTTTGTCTTCCACTGTACCTGATCGCCCTTCTGGCCTTGCAGTCCCAGGTCTCCTTTGTCCCCCTTGGCTCCATCCAATCCGTGATCCCCATTGCGACCCTGGAATCACATCATATGCCCATGACCAGGACTAGTTTGAACTGCAAGTGTGTGTGTATGTGTGTGTGTGTGTGTGTGTGTGTGTGTGTACTGTATGTGTGTTTTTGTGTGTCTACTCTACCTTTACTCCATTGACACCCGGCTCCCCTGAATCTCCCTGTAGGAAAATAAGACAATTACATACACATCGCTACAGAAAAAAAGTCAATGGTTAAATTTAGAAAAGATTAGTGTTTGTCCAATGTAAACAAACTGTACTGAACCCTCCTCACCTTCTGGCCTACTGGCCCTCGTGCTCCAAACGGTCCCACTGCACCCTTAGAGCCTGCATCACCCTTTAGGCCCTGTAGAGTAAACATCAGTCACCAATACAGTATTGGCACATCAACCTCGATAATAATAAAACTAGCAAGCAAGCTGATAATGCATATTGAAATTGTCTGTTGTGCATTAGTACCTTGTATCCAGGAGGACCGTCCTCACCCTTTTCTCCTTTATCTCCGTCAAAACCTGGCGGGCCTCGCATTCCCTGAATCAAACCAGACGTCACATACTGTCAGTAACTTAACTTCACTCACCTTGCTTTAATCACATGAACATCCAGACTGTTGAAATGACTCAGAGAGCAGCATAAAAAATGTCCGGTCAAACCCAAACCTCAGGAGGATCTTACCGCCTCTCCCTTGGCGCCCTTATATCCACGAGGTCCTTGTATTTGAAGCACACTCCCCTGTAGAAAGGGATTGATTTGTGACTACATGCAGCAAATCAGTGTAATCCACAAGAATTCAAGTGATTGTATGGGGCTTCATAAACTGGCTACTTACAGAAAATCCAAAGAAAGAAATCTCTAATTTATGCATACATGTATCATGCCATTTCACTGCACCAAATTCCTTGCACACCCATTATACTTGCCAATTAAAGCTAAATTCTGATTTATCTACAGAATAGAGAAGAACACAGAAGAAGAATAATCATACCCTCTCTCCTCTGACTCCAGGTATTCCACGGTCACCCTGGAAAGAAAGACGCTTTTTTTAAGAACACTTTCCAAACATGATGACTATTTTAAATACAGGTGTCAGAAAAATTGTTGACCCTTCTCACAGTTCTATTAAATCCCTTCACATTCTAATATAATTTGTCTCATCCATCTATGCTAAAAATACATTCTGAATGGCTGCATCAGCTGGCCGAAGTTGAGCGCGGTGTTGAAAGGAAGAGTGAAAGTCTACAGCGACAGGAGTGATGTGTGCTCTGACACTTCAGTGGAGAGGAGAGAAATGAACCTGAAGGCAGTTTGACTGGCAGCTGACATCACTCCTATCAAAACAGCCTGGACCCAGTGACACCTCAAACCGAATGGAAAATCACTATCTTACAAACCAAAGGCCACTGTATGAATATCTGGCCATTCGGTTGCCAGTGTTGGCCTCTACTCTCAACATGGACGTATACCTGCCTGTTTACGCAAACAACTCGCTCCAACAGTGAGTCATGTCTAAATAAAGCATCAGTAGCCTATAAGGCACGCAGACATGGTCGAGAGTGGTCATGGAGTTCAGTTGCTCTCCAGCACAAATGGCCGCCCCTTTTCCTGCACTATCGTGTCTGGATTTTACTGTTAATGGAGCGGAAGCAGAAAACATCCAGTCAGCTGCAGTCCGGCGGGCGGAAACAGCTCAGTGAGGAGAGAGGTCAGGGCAGACAGGCAAGACTCGCTCAAGCTAACAGGCGGGTCACAAGTGTTTATGTTGTACACTGATAAACAGAAGGGCACAGAACGCACAACTCATTAAACGCCGAAGCAGATGAAGAGCGGAAATCATTGCATGGTCCAACAAATCCCAGTTTCTGCGACAGCATGCTGATGGCAAGGTCAGAATTTGGCATAAACAGCATGAGTCCATGGATCCACCCTGCCTGCTGTCAACAGCACAGACTGGCAGTGGTGGTGGAACAGTGTGGGAAATGTTTTCTCGGCACACATTAGGCCTCTTGGTACCAATGGAGCATCGTTTGGTACTTTCTTGCTGACTAGTTGCATGGTTTCATGGCCACTTTAGTATACTCTGTCCAGTCCACAGATTTCAATCCAATAGAGGACTAGGACAAGGACTTTTCACTGGATTTCAAGGTCTTGTTAGTGAAATTCAGGGACTCAAAAAAAACGTAAGTCAACATGAACTGAGATCCTTGAACATTTCCGGCACCTTGTTGAATCCATGCCTCAAAAAACATTCAGGCTGTTCTGTAGGTGAAGGAGGGGTCCTACCCAACACCAGCTAGGTTTACCTAATGAAGTGGATACTGACTGTATATCAAGAGTTGTTATGTTGCAGATATTGTGTGCCATACCGCCTTACCTTTTCACCTCTGCTGCCTTGCAAGCCCCTCAGACCCTAGTAAAAGAGGTCATGGAAACGAAAAGGGTTTTGTTTCATACACATCAACACATGCATAATTGGAACTTAAATGGTCTCAAATGAAGCAACGTAATCAGTTGTGTAGCTTTGAAAAGTGATGTCAGTCACTCACTATGTGCCCAGCGCCTCCTTTGACTCCTGGAGGGCCTTTTTCACCCTGTAGAAAAGAAATATTCCAAAAGTTTTGCTTTATCCACAGGACATCACTGAATGTATTAGGGAAAGTAAATGTTAAAGGCTAGAATAGGGAAAAAAGACATGATGTGATGAATGACATATTTGAAAGGTTCAAATGCAAAAAGGGTTCTTCATGGCCATCCAATTTAGCAGCCAAGGTCCAGTCCCAGTCAATATTTCCCCATCCTCACCAGCCAGGCAATTGTGCATATTGATCACAGTGACAGTTGTTTTCACTTCATCTAAACACCTGGTCAAAATGTTGTTTCCAAAGGTAAAGTTATCCAAAGTACTGAGCTCACCCTTCTGCCTGCGATGCCAGCCACGCCTCTGGCACCCGGCTCACCTGGCAGACTGTCACCCTGATGGAAAGAAGAATACTATATAAACTAATAATCAACTTTTTACGCTGCAGTTTTTAAAAGTAACAAACAAAAACACAAACATGAGATGATGATAGATAGATAGATGTCTTAAAAAAAACAGTGCAAATGCTAGAAACACAATACACAAACAAAATGCTACTGCAAACATTTAACCATGTACTTATAATATCATTAATGTTGCACTCTTGGACCCCAAAAGATAACACTAAGTGCTACTGAAACATCATGTACCTTTTCTCCTTTCACTCCAGCTGCACCAGGAGGACCCTTGGGAACAAAGAGCATCACTAATGTCACATTGTGAAAAGAAATCAAACAAATGCTCACTAATGTGGTTAAACTATGATCTCCAGTTATCAGAACAGACAGCATTTTGTTTGTTGTGAAGGTTGTGAAGAGAATGTGTTTTCTTGCCTTCGGCCCTGCTGCTCCTCGTAGTCCGGCAGTGCCAGGTGATCCGTTCTTCCCCCGTCTGCCTCTGTCTCCCTGCAGGAACAGACTAGAGATCTTACCAGGAAATGCAGTTTACGGGTTTCTATGATTGTTATAGGATGCTATAAAGGTGAGGTGACACTGACAATACAGGTGATACTGTCAAGAAGACAGAACCTAATGGCATGATGTCCTCTTTCCCTAATTCTCCTATTTTCATTCACAGTTACACAGCATCTATTAACATACTTTTAGTCTGTTTTGTCCCTGATCAAAGGGAGTTCAGTGGCAACTCTTCACCATTCTGAGATAATATTCAATAATACATTATGGGATGTCCGCCCGTCTTACCTCTCGCCCCGGTTCTCCCAGATCCCCCGGGTGACCCCTCAGGCCCGGAGAGCCCTGGATGCCTGGGTTACCACGGATACCCTGGATACCTTGAGCACCTGGGGGTCCTGACTCACCCGGCTCACCCTGAGGAGAGGAGGAGAGAGAGAGAAATGGATAAAAACAGAGTGACAAATGATATGTTTGAAAGACAAACACAGGTCAACATGTTTTGTGTGATGTTCAGTTCTATTACTTTCAAATAATTGCTTTCAAATAAAGTCCCTCTTGCCGTTATCAATTTATACATTCCTGTACACAATTTCAAATGAGCAAGTGAGTCATCGAGGCAATTAATTTCCCTAAATTAAAAGTGAAATGAGAAACAGAGTCAATTAAAGTGAGAGCGATGGAAAGACAGTGTGAAGATTAATTGCTTTTGTTGGGGCGTTAGAAGTCAGCCGCTGCCTCCGGTTTTTAAAAGTGAGGAAGGAGGGAAATCTCACCTTTTGCCCCGGAGGACCGGCCTGCCCTACTGGCCCTCTGTGACCGATGCCTGGCTCACCCTAAACACACACACACACACAAACAGAGAAACACATGCATGCACACACACGCACGAACAGACCTATGTTTCAATATCATAAAGTAACATTTCAATTTAAACTCCCAGGTTTCACTCTGCTGCAATCTGAAGGAAGTATGCAGCCTACACAATCATGTAATATAGTGTAAATCCTAGCTTTTTGAATTTATTAATTAAGTTTGTGAATTAATGCATTTATATTTACCTTTTGTCCTTTTTCACCGATTCCTCCCTGAGAAAAGTGGACAAACAGAGCACAGATCAGACAGCTGGAGTGGATCTGCACCTCTGCACCTCTTTCATGCCTCAAAAATAGACCAAGACAGGCAACTTGGAAAAAATACAACTACTAAAGAGTAGGCAGAGTTTTGAGAGTCTTGTATTGACGTGGCGGGTTAACAAGGGGAATTATTAATGTCTGCTTTAATCTACTGCCTCTCAGTCAGACAGAAATAGAGCCGGGGGGACATCAAAGGCCGGGGTTCTACTGGTTTTACTGACAGGCGAGACGGGAGGGGAGCTCCCCCCCGAGGTCTGACGTCATTCACCGATGCAGTCTGGGTAGGCGGGTAGAGCGGCGAGGGGTATTTTTATGCACCGGTGGCACATTTTGAAGGGGTGACTGTCATTCCCGCTCCATCATATTGGGAGGATGTTGGTGATTGCGTAATCAGTGGGATGATACTGATGACTCAAGAAATGCAAACAACCTGTTAGTTGTTTTGGAGATGAGCAAATGTTGCATTTGATTTGACTTAAGTCCTATAGTTACAGTCTTAATCTAACTGAAGTAACATGTAACAGGATGGTCTACTACTTCAGTGTTTCTAATGTGACTCAACATATGTAAATCTTTAGTCACCTTTGGTCCTTGTTCTCCACTCTCACCTGGGGCGCCCTATTGCACAAGAAACATGCAACAATATTTATCTGTATCAAGATTTGATAAAATGCTGAAGAGTAGAGCATTTGCATGATGTTAAATTTGCTTGGCATTGGATTTTAAAGTGTTGATGTGTGTTCTTACCTTGAGGTAAAAATACTCTGGAGGATATGGATATGGCCTCGCAGTTTCTTCCTCATAATCCCCCCCCCTCTCTCTCTCCATCTCCACCCTCTGCCTCTCCCACTCCTCCCTCTCCCTCTCCAAGTCTCTCCCCCCCTCATTCTCTGTCCTCTCTCTCTCCCTCTCTGACTCTTTCTCCCTCTCCACTTTTTCCCTCTCAAGCTCCAGCTCAGCCTCCTTCTCTTTCTCCAGCTCCATTCTCTCTCTCTCCATCTCCAATCTTTCCCTCTCTCTCTCCTTCTCCAGGTCCTCCTCCCCCTCCCTCTCTCGATCCACGTCCTCCTCCGTCTCCCACTCGTAGTCTCCGCTCGTCTCCTCCTCCCCGTAATCTGGATCGGCTCCCGTCTCTGCGTACCCGTCTGTCTCTACCCCTGTCTCTTCTTCCATTTCCCACTCCTCCTCTTCTTTGGGTGTCACTGTTTCCTCTCCTGCGCCCTCCATTTCTGTATGCATCACCCTCTCTCCTTCTATCCCTCCCTCCCTCTGTTCTTGTCTCTCGCTCCTGGAATGGGTTTGAAGGTCAGGGTTGGCTTGCTTCTTCTAGAAAAACGTTAGAAAAAAGTTTTATAACGCTAAGCATGTTGAAATTCTCACCATCTTACTCAGGATCAATACTTATTATCATCATCTATATCAAACTCACATTCCAGCTGCTGTGGCTTCGGGCTCCAGAGGAAAGAGGCTAAAATGAATAAAAAAAGAGGAGGCAAATCTCATATGTGGTCTGCAGTGACCATGAAATTGTATTTTCATATTTCATTCACTGCAATGCCTTATGCAACATTTTATTTTGTGACATGTATGAATTTTTAATTGTTAAAGTCTGGAGAATCTTGGGCAAAGAAAGAAACTATTTACTTTTGGTGCCTCCCTGTACCGATTTCTTCCACCTGGTACGCCTGGCATGAATGCCTAAAATATTATTGTTATTGTTAATATTAACATTTTTATTATAGTTCATTTTCTACAAAACCAGGTGACACTTACCATAGAATCAGGCCAGGAGGCGCTTCTCCTCACCCGGGTATGAGATCGAGGCACCTGTCAAGTCCCCAAAACCTTTCATGAGTAAATTTAGCACCCATGATGCTTCCTATTGAATAATTGTGTTTGTTTGTTTGTGTGTGTGTGTGTGTGTGTGTACTCAAAAATGCACTTCAAAAATCAAGTTTACTTTGTGTCATAAAACCTCCTTTCATTAACATTCTAGAATATATGATGCTGTAAATGTTAGAAAGAAAGACGCACAGACTTGTTTTAGAAAGTTATTTGAACATTTTTACTCACTTAAGGATACATGCACAGTGAGGTTAAACAGATGAAAAAATTTAATAACAGAAACAAAATTTCACCAGTGAAAAGAGTGTTTGATCTGGCTACATAAATGATTAGAACATCAATATATTCTGAATAATGTAATAGGTATTCAAAAATCTTTTATTGAGTAGATTATCAAAGACAGTCGACAAAATACAATATTTTTTCCATGTTTCAATAAATAAAAAATTCATGACAACTTGATACAAAGGGATATGTATTGAAATTGTGGGAACAAGTTTGAGAGAGTTTAGCATGTTATCTAATGTAGTCTTTATTCGTGACACAAAAAGTTAAAGTTGTTTAATAAATAAATTAGGAGTAGGAAGAGAGGCTACAGTTCCATTCACACTGAACAAATTCATGAATGTCAGTAAGCTGGACGTGAAGATACAATTCTCTTCCCTTGACACAGTGTCTTCCTATTTTCCACAGTCCCCACTAAGATAAAAACCCTGATACAAGACGAGAATCTTGTCACGGGCGTGGCTTTGGGTGAGTGACATCATCACTGTGTGAAAGGGAGTTCCCCCCTCACGAAACGTTGGTCAGGTTCAGGGCAAGCTGCTCCTCACCAGCGATAAACTTCACAGTTTACATACACTCTTCCCAAGCTGTGTGCACTTGCTTATGAGTGCTTACAACCCTACAGTCACATTCTCTCAGGAATTAAGAGAGGTCCTGTTTAAAAAAAAAAAAAAAAAAAAGAGAGAAAATATTAAAAGTAACTCTCCGGAATCAGTTTTCTGTTCAGTAAATCACTGAGAGTGTGACTTTGCATGTCTGCTCATTCCCATTCAGGCAAACTGTGGTTAAATCATGCTCAACGCATGCTGGGACAACTTGGCCACAAAGCTTGTCCAATCTCATGCTTTGGTTATATGTATATTTATATATATAGTTTACATGTATTTTAATACTTATTATGTTGGTTTAATTGTGTTTTTCATTCACAGCACATTCACATTAGCCTTAGACAAACAGGTGAACCTTTTTGCACTGGTGAAATTTTCAAAGATGTTAGTAGGAAAAAAGGTCTTAAATTATGATGGCAAGTGCTCATATGATTTACAGCATGGTTGGTCTATGGCATACTTAACATAAAGACTGTCTAAATTTATCCTAAAACAGGTACAAAGCCTGCAGGGAAGCTATGAAACTTAGCATATTACCTGTAAAGACTGACATTTGCTCTATCAAAAATGATAAATTCCAATAACCATAGTTTTATTGAAGCACTTGCCATCACTTTCAGGCCTCTAGTGTAAAGCGCAAACGAAAGAGGTTTGCATTCCAAGGCATGCAAGGATCTTCAAGAACAATTAGTGAAGTTGTAGACTTGTAAACAGCTAAAATCAGAGCTCTACCTTGTCTGCTTCCTCTGTGGAGACAGGAGGTGCAGGTGCTGACACTTCCTCCTGATCATGACGAAACAAACAAGATGAGAATATGACAAATGAGGCTCCATGTGTGAAATTGTAAATGTAATAGCACCACAATGAAAAAAAATCTATAAGTGACTGCCCCCGTACCTTTTCTATATCGCCCTCTGTCTGAGATGGCGGCTCTGTGGTTGTCAAGTCGGCCTGAAAGAAGACAATTAATTCAAATATTAAGAGTTGAAAATCATTGACTTCAACTTGTTCTATATCTATTCAGACCTAACCACAGACTATTGTTAAATAATTTTCGCTCTTTACATTTTATTTTGGTGTCGGGATTGAAAAATGTGGCTGACATGAGGTAATTATCTTTTTAAAAAAATGGACTTAAACTTGACTTAAACAGCTGATAAAGTGCTGATGCAGTGCAGTAAAAAAGTGATTGGTGGTTGAAAACGAAACTATTTCAGCTGCTGTAAAGATTTGTGTATCAGATGCATTTCATTATGTAATATATCATAACAAGAGTAGTCTCACCTGTGTATCTGTCTCCCTCTGTGAGAGTGATGTCAGCGGACTGTTGGAGGTCTCCTCCAGTGGGTTGTGTGTAGGTAGCTGCTCCTCCTGCACAAGTCCAAATTACATAAATACATTGTTACTCTTCCAGAGAGTTTTACGCCACACACAGGTATGGCTGAGCAGCACATAGATCACAAGTTAAATATAGATATTCGTTATCCAATAACAGTGAATGAGGTTTTGTTGCATTGTTTCATTTTTATTGTTAAGAGAAAAGTTTGTCCGGGCTTCGGAGTGGTAGTGCTCACCTTTTTACTCAAATCCTCTGTTTGGACTTCAAGCTGCATATGAGGAAAAATTTGAATATATTAAACGTTAAAATGAATCAGGAAATTGTGACCCATTCTACCACAAATAGTTCAGAGCTGACTGAAGCAAACACACCTGTTCTCTCCCTCTGTGCTCCGGAGAGACCGAGGGGTCATCTGTGGAAAGCTCTTCCTGTTTGGAAAAATAAATAAATAAATATTTCCATCATAACTTCATCACTTTTAATAGCACACAACCAGTTACTCCAATATAGCATGTGCAGCACAGGTATGTGTCATCCATGCAGTGGGCTATAATGACAAACTAATTTATTCCTAATAATTAATTCAGCTAGTGGGTGTGTCATTAATCAACTGTTTCCTCTATTGTGTGGGCAGGGATATATTTCTGTCCCCAGAGATGCTGCTATTCAAATCAGGGGAGTTTGCGTATGAATTTGACAGGGCCATTATCAAGAAGGCACCCAAGCACACCAAGATAAAATCCATAACAACTCCATACCATCAATCATCACTTTAAGTTTCATCTTAATCATCTATTGGAACAGTTTCCCACCTCATATTCATAACTGTACTCTTCACCGTTGTAAAACTCCGCTTCCTCCTCTTCCACCTGCTCACTCGCCTTCAGATAGAAGAGAAACCACATGACTTACAAGAAGATATACATTAGTTACAGAATATACATTATCAACTCTGTCAATGCTTGGAAGACGATGACGCAAAGCAACAACAAAGCAACCCATTAATCATAATTATCACTTATTGTTAAAAGAAATATAGCGAAATCAGCACACTAATGTCAAGGCAAATGCATGCTTTTAGTTTTTTTAGACACACTCTATATGCTGCAACTGTTTAATTCTGTTTGTTATATTTTAAATTGTGTTTATTACATTTATTATAAAGCCTGAATTTACTGTTTTTATTTTTTTTAATTTTTAGTAGTAAAGCGGTCACACCTACGCAGACGACGTTGTGTTAATGTCATGCTAAGCTGTAGCCAGTGTTAGAGCCTGTGTTTAAACTGGGCAGTGAAACGGCTTTGTTAGTTAGGTTCCCTGTTTAGTTGGGGCGAAAGGTAAAGTTAGGCTTCCAGGTTTTGTTTATTCCCCTTCAAGGACATTTACCAGGCGTTGTCTCTGCCTCTTATGTCGTCCTTTGTTTCCTTTGCCCTGGTTAAGAAGTTCACAGTCAGAAAGAAAAAAATAAAGGTTTTCCATGCTTCAGACGTTGTTGATGATAAAGTATGAAACTATGAGTTGATAAGTAGATATTTAAGAGGGGGAAAAGGTAGTTAATGAACATAAAAAATTAATGCAACACCATTACATCAAGATGTTTAGGAGTCAGCAATGTTAAAGTTACCAAATGGTTTAGACCTTTTTAACAATATGCATTTATGTATGAGGCATCAAAAGCTATAGGGAGAAACATAATTATACTGAATAAAGACTGTAACCCTCAAACTGGAGGGATCCTGGCAGAATTGTATTTATGTTTCATGTCGTTTCATGCAAATGAAACAATAATGATGATGATTGTGTTTGATCAGTCAGGAGAAAACGCTGCTCATAGTGGCTTTACCTTCCCACGATCCCTGTTCTTCTTCTTCTCTCCTGAAGTCTTCTTAACAGAGTCTTCCTGAGTGAGGAGAACAGTCTCCACCACTGCTTCTGGTAATCCTGAGACCCTCTGACACACACACACACACACACACACACACACACACACACACACACACACAGCATACGATGATCAGATTACAATCTTTACTCCAGACAGTGTAGATTTATTTACAGAATTCCTCTGAAACAACCAAACTGAGCTGCTTGCAGAGTAACTAATTATGTAATTAAACTGTATGTTATAAACTAGAAGTTTCTCCGTGAGCGCTCCTGATTTTTCCTCCAATAAACTAAAAATTAGTCAACTGGGCTTGTGACCAGATGATCATCTGTTTGACTCCACGGACTGGCTTGAAAAATCTGGGTGAGGAAAGTGAATGAATTATGTATTTCCATCCAACTGCAGAGTTGGCCTTGAGCAAGGAACCCAAAGCCACCAAGATGCATCATTGCATTTATATTTGACAGCTGCCCATTGTGAATATGCACAGATTAATTTGAAACAGGATGTTGCTGAAAAAGAGCATGGATGCTTAGCAAACCATCTCCGGGTAAATAAAGGTTTAAAAATAATAAGTTTAATATGCTCAACATGGTTTTCTTGTTAAGTTAGAGTTCTTGATTGTGCGGCGTCCTTACCTCCTGGGTGGTAGTATGGTTGAAAGTAGAGTTGACTACAGTCAGATTAATTTTGAGTGAGGATATTTCAATGCTGTCCCCATCCACGGTCCCCTTCCCCTCCGTTCCCCTTGACCTGGCCTCAATCCCGCCGAGCTCCTGCTCTCCATTCAGCGCTGTGACGGCCCACAGAGTCGGGCCTTCTGCAGTTTCATTCAGAGGATCCTTCAGGAGGACAGAGGGAGTGAGCGGATGGGATGAGCAGAGTTAGCAGGCAGCATTCATTGGATGTAAAGGATAAATTTGAATTTACAGACAAAATATGGGTTACAAAATCGTCTGAGTAGAGTGTAATGTGAAAGAAAGAAAGCTCAAATAATTTCCTTTTCAGCTAAATAACATAATTTATGATTACACAGGAATATGCTATGGATGGACACTTACAGCGGAGACAGGCTCTGGAAGCTGTCTGTCCAACTCTGGGTCTTCGATAGTGTCGATCTCTGACAGCGGCTGGTTGGAGAGGTCGAATTTCACTGAGCTCTGTTCAGACGACACGGTCAGGTGTCTTCAGATAGCCTCACAGGCCACTTGGTGTATTTTATAGGTGTCGTATAATATAAAGGATTTATAGCTTTATCACACTTTGTGTTCCTGAATAGGTTTATTATGTAGACTCTCTGAATTCAGCCTTATCTGCAGTGTGCACCAGACAATCAAAGCCAATTGCACCCAAATCTTCTGAAGATGTAAAACACTTCAAAAAGAAGGTATATGACTTTATACCTAATACAAATAATTGAGTCTACCTGTAATATATTAAAACGCTTCTATCATGGGTAGAAGAAATGCTACTACTGATGTATAGACCGACCACTTAGAATTAATAGACTCTCGCTCGTAATTTCCTCCACAAATGTGTTCCACCCACTTCCCTCTTTAGATTACGTACTGTGTACTCAGTGATGATGTTGGAGTTGTGAGTCTCGATGCCCTCCTTTGCTTTCCTGGAGGAGCCGAGCACATGAAGCAGCTCCTCTATTCCATCCTGCAGCAGCCTGTCAATTAAGGCCTTGAGCAAGGGCAGCTGAGAAAAAGAGTTTTCATTTAGAAAACCACACTGGGCTTCGACTAGAAAGTGAAAATCTGCTGACTTGGGATGCCACGCTCACAGCTCACCCTTATGCCGTAGGCTTCAAACATCGCTTCAATGTCCTGAAGGGAAGAGGGGAAATGTGTTGATCAAAGACTTGACAATCAATAATATAGCGATGTAAAATGAGAACATAATGTTATAATGTATTCACCTTCATCTCAATTGATTTTCCAGGGAGTCCAGCATCACCCTATAGAAACATGAAATAACAAGAAGTGAAAACTCATTTCCAACTCCCCATAGGTGTGTTTTTTGTGGGAAAACATAGAAAAGCACGCACCTTCTCTCCTTGCAAGCCTCTCTCTCCTTTATCTCCCTGCAAAAAAATAAAGCAATAAACTACAATATAGCCAATATTGCTCTTATTTATATTTCGGCTTTAGTACAAACCCTGTTGCCGTCTTACCTTCATTCCCGGTGAACCCTAGACACACAGAGACAGAGGAGCGAGACATTGGAACATGCATCTAAAAATGCATGGCATCAAGCTCACACCACAAGCCTGGTGACTCCCACATCTATCAGCAGATAACAGCTCAATAACTCGATAAAAACACTCCATGCAACGGCTGGATTGATGTGCCATTGTTCATATGAGCTGTAAACAGGCAGAGAGAAGCATGCAGTGTGTGAAAGTCAGACTGACCGTGGCTCCTGGAGGACCCATCGGTATCGGAAACGCTTGTCTGATCTCTTCAACGGTGGCACCCTGTGAAATGACCCGTAAACTAGTCAGTAAGTTTTAAACTAGTATCCTCCTATCTAACAGCCTACAACCCTGTCTACGTAGTTAAATTCACTGCTACACCGCTTCTGAAAAACAGAAAACATTTAAGATCTTCACGAAACCAGGGACTGTCCTCCCCCTGTTCAATAAATGAATTAAATTACTGCTTTTACCTCTGGAGTGACAAGCACTTGTGTCCCTGGTAAACCCGGAGGTCCCGGTTCCCCCTTAGTGCCGTCTTTTCCCTGGTGGAGGAACACAGTCACTTAGCTCTCAAGTTGATTCCTCAATTTTCTCACAAAGGCAATTTGGTTTTATCTCAAGACCGCTTACATTTGTGCCTGTGTCTCCCTTGTCGCCCTGTAAAGGAAAACAAAAATGACCTTGTGTATTCATTACATAGCTTAATGATTTGCGCAGTAAATAAATGTATAGAAAGAAAATTAACCTTTTTGCCATCATCTCCTTTTAGTCCTCTTTCTCCCTGTGAAATGAAAATGCGTTTTAATTTTGATAATTTACCTGTTGAGTTATGAACAGAATTGAAGGGTTTCAGTCTAAAACGTGACATACATGACATATCCATCAGTCAAGATTAGAGAAAAAAAACAAACACAGATGCTTCCATCCAGAAATCTAAAAATGACTTATAATTGCAGTATAACAGTAATCCATAATGTGCTTTACTTTGATGTTGTGTCCAATCATTTTGTATGAGGAAGTGTCCAATTTTTCAAATGGTGGTTAACTCATTTTTAAGTGGAACTCTTCAATTCATGCTGTACTATTAATTACATGATAATATTGTAAAGCAAAGAAGTTAGTGAGGCAAAGCATAGAACTCTTATAGTTAAATGACAATACATCCTCACATCTTTCCCTGCCAGGCCCCTCTTCCCATCGATCGCAGGTCTCCCCTGCAGAGAAGAGGGAACAAAACAACCACAACCTATGTTTTCAGATTGATCATTATACTGGAAAAATAGTGAGCTGATGAAACTGAAACAATATTATATTTGGCTGAATGTGCTTAAATACAGACTTAAATACTGACTTTTTTTTATATCGTCTGTTATGTTCATATAATAAGGATAGTCAAAATGAATAGGTGCCATGCTGTCGTCAATACAAACACTGCTTATTATGTAGAAAAGAGCATCGTCATCAGACCGATCAGCTGCATCCAGGACAGACAGAGACAGGATGATACTCACTGGAGTTCCTGGTAAACCAGGCATCCCAGCGATCCCAACCCGGCCTTGTTCTCCTTTCTCGCCCCTCTGTTCACACACACACACACACACACACACACACACACACACACACACGCGCAAGCCTTGTCTTTGATGTGATTCATCTCAGGCTTTGTGGTGCTCACATGTTCGGCTTCTAGCTCCTTTTAACACCCTGAACATTAGGGAACTCGTGGGTTTTAATAGCAATAATGATCACCTTTTTAGCTAGGTATAAAGAAATATTCAAAGCTTTGCCTTTGATAAACGTTTTCGTGTAGGTGGGATAATCCTATTCAATGGCAACCTCCTTTTTCGTAAGAGAAAGCGATGTGGAATTGTGGCATGTAATAGCCTTGCCATCGTAAAGCAGCAATTAGGCTCTGTCAAGCCGGCCACTAACCTTTTGTTCCTCAGTTCCTGGACCCAACTGACGGTGTTTCATGATAGAACAGGTTGGACTCTCTACTATATGGTGTCTAACTGAACTTCACTGCACTGAATCAGAGAAATTCATCTCACATCTCCATAGTTCCCACTCATTTGATGGCTTAACTGCTCCTTAGAGATGAACAGGTGCAACAACCTCTCCATTAAAAGCTGATCCTTTTTGTGCCACTAAAATGTGATTTTTCGGTTTCAAGGAACCTAATTCTCCATGATGCCTGACATGTTGTCTGATCGTTGGGACTGAAATGCCATGATTTTAATGCCACAATAATGGACCGATTTCTAATGTGTGTTGCAGCTGTTCATCCTTATGGACTTCACATTCATTACTCTTAGCAAACGCTTTTTCCTTCCTGGGTTATTAACCAAGCCAGTTTGGTACAACTTAACTCACTGTAGGTCAGAAATGTGAAATAGTAGATTCTCACAAAAAATATTGATGCACTTACCAGACCTGGCTCTCCCTTGTGTCCCTGGTCACCCTGCATTTGTTATGAAACACCTTGTGAGTAGACTTCAAAGTGCTATGTAAGTAATAGCTTTGAAGCTATTACTATAATACAGCAGGACATTAAGTGTAACTGTAGGACATTTGGAAAAAGGAAACTGGTATATCATATAATAGCATTAATGCATGGGTTGAAATGCGTGTAGGAGTTTGTCTAACCTTGAGTCCTGGTCTGCCTGGTAAACCATCCAGTCCATCTCTTCCTGACCCGGACACGCCCTGCAAAGCAGCAGATTTCATATTTCAATATCAATACATTTTTAGAATAATTTGTTCATCAATTAATTTCATGAACTAAGCCACAGTAAATGTAATGGAAGTGATGGACATACCAGAGATGACCCTGGTGGACCAGGTTTGCCCTCAGGACCCTTTGGAGAGACAAATAAAAACAGTTTGATATCGGTACCATAATTTCTTCTGTTGTGTCCATTCCTTTGTGAGTATGGGTCATCATTATCAGCTTGATATGGAACTTGCAGCATGTCATTTGCTCATTCTATTCACTGTTTGTCCTTGGAACAAAAGATGGGATACTCACTCTTGGCCCAGGAAGACCTGTTTCTCCTCTCAGACCAGGCTCACCAGGCTCTCCTGGTTCCCCCTGAAGAAGAGAAGAGAAGAGAAGAGAAGAGAATAGAAAGGGAAGAGAAGAGAAGAGAAGAGAAGAGAAGAGAAGAGAAGAGAAGAGAAGAGAAGAGAAGAGAAGAGAAGAGAAGAGAAGAGAAGAGAAGAGAAGAGAAGAGAGGAGGGGAGGAGAGGAGAGGAGAGGAGAGGAGAGGAGGAGAGAGAAGAGAAGAGAAGAGAAGAGAAGAGAGGAGGAGAGAGAAGAGAAGAGAAGAGAAGAGAAGAGAAGAGAAGAGAAGAGAAGAGAAGAGAAGAGAAGAGAAGAGAAGAGAATGTAGAATCATTTTCCCAAAAAACATTCCATACTGAATGAAATAAATTTTAACATGGCATGTTCTCTTCAGTAAAGTTACCTTAATCAGTCTGGTCAGCACGTTGTTGTCTGAGGTGAGCTGATAGGATGAAGACACAGAGTACAAGTTAACTTCAGACATTAATTGTATAAGGTCTTATGGGAGATCGTTGTTTTTTTTCAGTTTCTTTACAATGAATACATCTGTCAAACATGGCTGAATTGACGCAAAGCCTAAAATGGTAATAAAAGTTTGTTTACTTGTGCTCCTCCCGGAGGTCCGGGTTTTCCCTTTGGAATGGCAGCAGCAGGATTGAAACGAGACCACAAGAAAACACAGTTATAAGGACTGAAAGCTCACAGTGCTAAACACAGAAAGTCCATATTTGCAACACAGAGGGAAACGTCAGATGCACTGACGGGTGGCATACGTAAAAAGCCAAACTTAATTAGTGAACATATCAAAATAGAAATCAAGGAATCACAAGAGGAGAGCAGGTTTGCAAAGATGTGAAACGTGGAGTATGACAGAAGAACAATCAGGAGGCGGTCAACCAGAGGAAACAATAAGACATGCTCATTGACAACAGCCATCATGAATATAAATATACCTGCTCTCCCTTTTCTCCTTTCTTGCCATCTGTTCCCTGAAACAAAAAGGAAAGCTCATGTCATCTTGCAGCACTGCAACTCCAGCTGAAGTTTTCCAATGAATTTTGGTGATATTCAACATAAAATAAAGACTGATTCCCTACACATGGAGAACAAAGTGAAACAGATTGTTAAAGTGGAACCTCTGTTTCTTTCATGGTGTGGTCGTCTTCTTTTTACATCTTAATTCAAAGAACTTACAGACAGACCCGTCTTCCCAGTGTCTCCTTTGTCTCCTGGATCCCCTGGTCGCCCTGGTAATCCCAGCGGACCCTAGTCAACATTAAATATGGAATTAAAAGAACATATTTTTAGTCAAATGAAAGTGTGCAGTACCCTTGCACTGGTGTTTAGATGAAAACATTGTCTAATTCCTTGAACAATCAATATTTTACCCTAATTCCTCTTTCCCCAGGTTTTCCATCTGATCCTTGTTCGCCCTGCAAAAGACAAAATGAATAAATTAACAAACAAACAAAGATGGTATTTAATGTTGAATATGACTCTAATGATTATAATGACTGAATGAATACGTTTAAACCTCTTTGCCAGGTCCGAATAACCAGATCAGGCTGATAACCAGATCAGGCTACAATGAGTAAACTGAACAATCCAAACAAAAGCACCACGTAAACAAACTGACCCTTCCTCCTTGGTCTCCTTTAGCTCCAGCTTCGCCCTACACACAAGCACAAGAGTGTCTGTCACCAACATTGCATCATGGGAAGCATTAGTAATCTATACAAACACACATATCTGAGAATAGAACTGGAAATGGGAAATGTCATATTCAGAGCTGCAAACCAAAGAAACTCAAATGCAGAGGAACAGCCAGTACTTGACAGTTTCCTAAACTACAGATGAAATGTAGAACTATATTTATACATTATACACACTTTCAATCATCCTGAAGGTTATGGTGATCGATTTATGTAATCTGTGTTTTGTGTTTTGATAGTTATTATATCTAATGTCTTGGTGTATACTGTGGATCCCAAATGAGGCCAAAAACAATTTTCCTGCTTGCATGGAAAACAAAGTTGTATTGTATTGTATTGTATTGTATTGTATTGTATTGTATTGTATTGTATTGTATTGTATTGTATTGTATTGTATTGTATTGTATTGTTTTGTATTGTATTGTATTGTATTGACTGCAAACACCTTGTATCATTGCAGTAACAACCACTTAGGACTTACTTACATCTTTACCTCTTAATCCTGGTGCTCCAGGATTGCCAGGTAGCCCAACACTCCCTTTCTCCCCTTGAGAGCCATCCTGCCCCTGCAGGCAAACAGATTACTTCATTAACAACCTGAGTACAAATCAAAATCTTTTTGTTTAAAGTTTTGTCATGGCAATGAAAGTTTGTAGATGAACTGCCCAAAAACACGCAAAATCTCATACATCATATAGGAAAAATCATCTGCTGTATGATTTACCTTTGGTCCAGGTTTTCCAGACAAGCCAACATTTCCCTAAAAAGGATAAGTAAATCAATAAATAAAAATTGACAACTTTTCCCTGTGTCAAGATCATGTCAACACTACAGGGATAAAGTGACAGATTATTACATTTTCAGGTGACTCACCCTCTCACCGTTCTCTCCCTTTGGTCCCTGCTGTCCAGGAATCCCAAACCCAGGACTGCCCTGCACACATCAAAACAAAAAAACACTGCAACCATCTCTTTGACATGTCTTTGCCATGAATTGTTCTATTCTTATATTAGTAATCGTCATCATAAATGTCAAAATGCATGTATGACACAACTGTCACTATTAACCTTGTCTCCTTTGGCTCCTTGTACACCCTTTATCCCCTGGGGCCCAGTGGGACCGACTGGACCGACTTCACCCTGACAGACAGAAAATATCCACACACATGCGCACACACACACAAACACCACACATACACACACACACACACACATCAATCAAAATGATTGTTCAGCAGGCAAAATGGCTGCAGCAGTGTCAAAACTAAATTCCAATTCCACTTTTAATGGCACCCTGTGGATTAAAGATTAAAGAGGTCCCATTCAAAGGACTCTGGAGCTTTCGGTCCCACTGCAAACGCTAATAAGGAAAAATCTTAATTGTGTTTGATAAGCAGACCCAGAGGATGGTGTCTGAGTGTGCAAGAATACCCCAAACAATTAATTAACAATGCTTCAACAGTAAAAACACAAAGAAAATCACTTCCCTCCAGCAGACTGACTTTTGTTAAAGCCAGTGAAGATAAGTAAGCAAACTAGTCAGATATACATTGAGTTTGTGCCCAAATTCAACAAGGGGACAGAAGCCCAAAGGTTAGAAAAGCAGGAATGAATCTTCAGACTGGCTGGGAAACTCAGAGTCACACTCTCCCCTCCCTCAACAGCTAAGATGCCCTTGAGCAAGGCACTTAAACCCTGATTCCTCCAGTGGAGGAGCTCAGTGGGACAGAAGAAGAATGTGGCAGATTGGAGTTTTAATTATACAAATGTTTCTCAGAGGCAGAGCTGCTCTGGAGGCCGAAAAATAACCTCATTGGTTGAGTTAAACCTCAGTGGGCGGAGCCAAAGAACCACAGTTGGAACTCTTGCCTTCTTCACTGGGCTTCAGTCTCACACTATTTAGCCAGAAAAACTGTGGTTCTTTGGCTTCTTTGAGGTTTAACTCAGCCAATAAGATGATTTCTGCCTCCCAGAAATGATTTTATAACTAAAACTCCAATCTGTAGCAGTGTGATTGAGCTGCACAGCTCCCAGCTATGAAAGCTTGCAACTATTAATGGGAATGAGGTTGATGCAAAACATCTCCCTGGATAAATAAAGTAAAAAAAAAAATTAAGTTGACTTTAGTGACTTACCCTGGCACCCTTCTTTCCAGTTGGGCCAATTATCTGTGATGAAAAAAGAGAGCTGTAACAGTTCTGTACAGTGCTACTGTCTACAGCATTACATAATCATCATATAAATGGAATATCTACTGGGTGAAATAATATTTTGTTTGTCTTACACCCTTGGCAGGATCTCCAGGCGTTCCTCTTGGGCCCTCATCTCCTTTCTGTCCGTTTGGTCCCGTCAATCCCTAAAAGAATGAAGGGCAATTATAGCAATAGATTTCTGATTCTTGTGTTGATGTTCTGTTAGGTTGTTATGATTTATAGTGACTATCTATCTATTCTTCCTGACCTCTTGGCCTCTCCTGCACATTGCTGTTACTTCATTTTTTATTATGTTTAATATTTTTTTTGTGCGTTTATGTGCTACTGGATGATCAATTCAAATTTCTTTTAATTTACTTTCAGCTATATCATAAAAATCAAAAAAGCCTAAAAGCATGATGCATCATTCTGCGTTGGAGTTTGAATTGGAAAATAAAAATTATAGCTGCTGCACAGCGGTGAGTCGGGGCCGGGCATTTTGAGGAGGTAGAGGAAAAATAGGAAGAGGAGGAAGACAAATGAGAAATACATGAGGGTCCATGAGCAGAGCTGTCCGGACCAAAATTATCATTAAACCTTGAAGTATCTTTGAAATCATGAGTCTCTAATCCACACAGCACAATGCCTGAGTAGACATAAAAAACATGTTCATTCTGCAGCACCCAGGGCTCAAACTCACAACCTTTGCCACCAATGGCAAGTCTTGATCATGTTGAGCTACCTGAGAAGTGGGAAACTTAGCGGAGGCTTCACATTATGACTTAACCAACCACCAGGGTGCAGGATAACAGTTGTGCATGCATTTACAGGCAGATTTCAAACTAGTGTCAAATATTCAGTATTCAAGACACAATTCTGAGAATTTGCATACTTCATCTAGACAACATAGAGATGTCTATAACTTATTTTTGACAAAGACTGATTGCTCCATAAGCCAAAAACTGATGTTTAAAGATGCTCTATTTCCATTGACTGCAATAGTTTACATGAGGGCAGAATTCAAAATACTGTCAAAAATTCAGTTTTTGAGATAAAATTCTGAAATTTTACACACTTCATCTACCATGACTGGAATATTTTGTCATTTATTTTCATGAACATTGGAGATTTATTTTGCAAGATTTTGCAGTAGCTGTTTACAGTAATGTTTACAGTAAAACATTTTGATGCACTGTGGGCTCAATTTTTGATAATTCAAAAATCTGGCTGGATCGTTTGTGGAGGACAGTCTGAAGATGCAGTGTAGCAAGTTTGGTGTCAATTGAGCAAAAAATGTGGGAGGAGATAGGTTTAATTAGTTTTACAGTTTTTGAGAAAAACAGAGTGATGGACTTCATAATTTGCACTAGGTTGAAGTTTACAAAAGTTTCTTCACACTTGGGCCTACATTGAGGTTGAAGTTACAAAGCTGTAGCATGTTGATTTTTAATGAATTTTCAAAGTTTAGAACTTTAGACGGTTGCTGTAGCGCCACCATCAGGACTATTGACCCCCAAAGCCAGTTGAGTAAGTTTGGCATGGGACTGGACCTATGTGCAAAGTTTGGTTTATTTTCATGCATGGGAAGGCATATTTCCTTGTAGGAAGAAGCAGAATAATAATAATAATAATAATAATAATAATAACATTGGCAAATACAAGAGGGACCAGCAGCAGAGCTGCCCGGCCCCTAATAAGAAATGATTCACACTGTACAACAAAAGAGATGAAGATTGTCCTAATGATGGCATGTGCTCAAGATAATCGGCTCATTCATTATGCTGCCTCAAATTAAAATTCAGTGATGCAAGACAAAAGATACCCACTGAGGTTTGACAACTTGGCTCATGATCACATGCAATCACAATCATCCCTGATAGACAGAACCTGATCTCAAAAACCTCGAACAAAACGGCTTTCTCTTTTGTTTATGTATCAATGTGCGCATCTGTTAGGAGAGATTAGACAGCAGCCAATAAACACACTGTGTCTGCATCATACTTTCTTCTAATCAACAAAAAAGAATCAAAGTGGATTTTTAATATGCTGAGGTGAGTCAGTGGGAGCTTGGGTGAAAAGTGTCGTGGGTGGAAAAAAACAAAAAGAAAAGGTCTGGCAGTTGTGGACTGAGTAGAATTGATTTTCCTGCATGCACACGCACACACACACACACACAGCTATAAGTGGAGGTAATTGCACAAACCTCATTCAAGCTTTGGAAGGCGGAGTGGCAAAACCAAGAGAATTGTGAACTCAAACATAATACCAAAAATCTGCATCACCCAAAGACTAGATTCTGCTTGACAGTGGTTTATGGTTGCACACCATAATGGGTTCCAGCAGTTCCAGCTAACCATAACCCAACGCAACATGCACTTCTTCTCCTGTATCATCAACTCTCAACCTAGACCACATTCTGCTACATGTAATCCTCTCTGGTCAAGAGGAATGTGAGAACTCCGATACTCACTGTGGGTCCCTGTGGTCCTGTTGGTCCGATCTCTCCTCGGTCGCCCTACAAAACACAAAGAGTGTTTGGTATTTCGGCCTTGAGTATCGGAAAGATATTTATTGTACTCTTCACAGTAGAAAACATAATTTTTTCCCATTTGTCCTCAAAAAGCAGATACTAGAGTTTGGCATCACACCCAGAATTCACCAGAACCTGCACCAGTGACACACATACACACACACACACACAGACACACACACACACACACACCCCGCAGGCTTTCATTCAGATGTGAGGCCAATCATATTCCAAAACCTATTTGACTGACTTACAGCTGAATGAAACTGACTTTTTCACATCAACGTATTAATTATACAGTGACTATTTTCATCTTAACGGAGGCAAGAGAGATAAAATGAGCTCACCTTGTCCCCTTGCTCCCCTTTCAGTCCCTTCTTTCCCTGCAGAAGAAAATAAAACACTGACTCTGAATCCTTTCATCACTGATAGTTTGGTTTGTCTCATTAGACTGAACTGGGATTAAATCGTATGCATTTGATTGAGGGTAAAATACGCAGGATCTCATTGCCAGCTATTGAAGATACTGGAGATAATGATCGAGTGACACACCCGAGGTCCGATGATTCCTTGGATGCCCTGATCTCCAGTGTCACCCTGGAAAAATAAACAGCATAAAAAACAGCATTTTATAAATAGATATCAGGGTTTTGCATTAAAAAAACCCCATTGATGATCACATTCAAAAGACAGTAAATAGACTTCCGTATGTTCAAAGATATTTTTCTTGCATATTTTCTTGTTTTGTTTATTCAAGTGAAGTTTGGTGGTGATTACCTTTGGGCCTATTGGTCCTGATAAGCCTATATTTCCCTGCAAAACAAAAGTTCAAACATTGAAACAAGAAAAAAATAAAGATTTTGTCCTAAAGCATCCAAAAATACAATCATGTTTCACAGTCAAAATCTGCCAGAATTTGCTTGTGTTATCCTTATTATTTTGGACACTTAAGTTGAAAACAGAACCATGTATGTGATTTTGGCAATTTTTTGGGGAGTATATTTTCAGTTTCAGATGTGTTGGCACTACTGTGAATCCAAGCTCACTGAGGTGCAGAAGCTTAAACAAACACTTTGATTCTACTAATTTAGCCTCCCATTCATTGTCAGTGGAGCAATTCCACAAAGTCTCTCTTGACGGCATCGCAGCCTGGGGTCCTGGTTGGTCCATTCTAATAGGAATAACATTGCAAAATTCCTTTTTGCATGGTGGATTTTCCCTTTCAAGTTCATGTTGATGTACCTTCTCTCCTGGCTCTCCACGGGGACCTTGAACACCTTGTATACCAACTCCTTCTTCACCCTGAGAAAAGGCATCAATTACACACATACATTACATACATACATCACATTCACATACTTTCAGTGTACCTTGTAAAAGTTATAATTTCCTGATCAATAAAAGACAATTTTACCTTCTCTCCCTTCTGTCCTGGTGTTCCTGGCACCCCATCAATGCCGATGGGCCCGGGTAAACCTGCAATACCCTAGTTTTCATGCATGAGTGGGAGAGAAAGAGTGAGTCAGATCACAGTTCAAAATATGTAAACGCATTTGTTTTAGAGCCAAAGGCAAAGTTGTGTGACCATAGTATTTTTAAACACTTGTGAACAGTTTTTAATTTGTGTTTCTCAATGTCTTTTGCCATTCATGACAATTTAAACTTTTACAACTTTTAGACAATTTAAACAAACAATCAGTGAGTATGCACTTACATCTTTTCCCTGGTCTCCTTTGTCTCCTTTCACCCCCTGCTTCCCACGTAAACCCTTACAAACATAATGAATGTATTATCAATAAAAAGAAACGATGCATGTTTCACAAATAAATAATAAATATTGACTCAGTGGCTTCAAATGCAGGATTTCTATGCAAGCAGAAAAATTAAACCAATAATTCTGAACATGGTTGTTCTGTTGGAATCTGCAGTTTGAAATGTTTGCTGGCAGTTAGGTAGACTAAGTCAAGTCAAGCCAAGTCAAGATTATTTATATAGCCCTTTATCTCAAGCATGTCTCTAACTAACATTCTAGTGGATTGAAGCCATCCAATCCTTTGATGCGCTGCAACCTTTGGAACAGATTAATGAAGGGATTCAAACAAGCCTGACACTTACTTTAGCCCCGGGCTCCCCGGCTTCTCCCTGCAAAGTACAGAGTAAAAATAGTAAAAACAATTCTGTTAGTCTACGAGTACTATCAAAACATGTTTAAATCACACACACTGAATGGGTTGGCTTGACATGATGCAATATGATGGTACTGGTATTATGATACAGTGCAATATTAACTGTGAGGTGTCACTATGCTGTTAAAGTGGTCGCCAATGCATAGAAGAGATCACAGCTTATAAAGTATGCTGCTTTTATGATTAGTTTGAATGTTGAACTACATCCATGTTACCTTGACAGAAATCCCTGGTGAGCCCGATGGACCTGGCTGACCAGGCAGGCCTGGAGCTCCAGAGACCCCCGGTACACCAGGAGGTCCTTGGGGACCCTGTGACACAGAGTGAATAATATGTGACTTATCCAAAAGTTAACTGTTGAAAGAGCTCTTGATATGGCTTTTTTGAGGACTCACTGAAGATCCCGGTTCTCCTTTTCGTCCAGGGATGAAACCAGCTTCTGTTCCCCCGATAACATATCCAGGCTCTCCCTGTGGGGAGAAGACAAAAGCTCATTCAAACTAGGACAACTGTACATACACCTGGATATGGTCCATCTCCTTTAATCCTTTTCCAGAAAGTAGATTATTCTCGTGAGACAAGGGGAGTAGCTATGTCAAGAAACCCACCGCTTGGTGTGCACAGTTCCAAGCAGACATCAAGCAATCTAAAGTCATTTCACCGGACTTTTATACAAGTTCATTACATGTGGTCAGACTTACTCTCTCTCCTCTCTGTCCTTTTGGACCAGTGTTTCCAGGAAGGCCCTGCCATTGAAAAAGAGACATGAAAGTGATCATAATATTAATTCATATACATTATTATAAAATTTACATAATTGTAATTCTGATATATGTGGAGGACATGAAAAAGTTCAATGGTAAATATAAACGCCCACCTCCTGTCTGACTTTGGAAGACAAAAAATGTAGGATTGTTTGCTAAATCTAATGAATAGATAAATTATTCTACCTTCTTTTAGCTTTCTTTTCTAGTGACTCAAATACAGGATATTGTGGTTACACCATATGCACCTAAGGCAACTGAACCATCAGGAAGCCCCATAAGAGATAAATTGTTTTATAGTTTTGATCTTACCATGTCCCCTGGAACACCTGGAGTGCCCTGAAAGAAATGATGTTTGTTATTTTCACAACTGAATCAAATAAACCTTAACCAGGTCAGTTTGAAGTTTTTCTTTGTTTATTTCGTTACCCGTTGGCCGGCAGAACCTGGGGGTCCAGTTCTCCCTGGTCGCCCAGGCAACCCAGGAATACCATCTGTTCCGGGAAGTCCCTGTCAAATAAAGAAATTATGGTCTGTGCCAGAAAATAAAATAACAATAGACAAAAAAACCAAAGGCACACACAAATCACTGTGGGGTTCTTAGATTGAATACCATAAACCAAGGCATGGTGACTTTCATATTTCACATCATCATCTATGGGTCTCTCATCGAATTAAAAGAGAATAAGAAATACACCCCAGACTGTGCCATCTGACACATTAAACAAGTGTTTATCCAAACCTCAGACCTCCAAACTAATTAGTCGACTGAATAGGCATTAATGAGCAAAAAGCGTAGGAATATGAAATATATTGAAACAAAGCCCAACCCTCTCCACCACCAAGACTCCTCATCCATGATTGCAGTGAAAAACAGGAAAAACTCAGGGAGAACAGAGTTGAAGAAAACAACCAGCCACCACCTGGTAGACTTCCATTTGAAACACATTTTTATATCGGTGAAGCAAATATAAACTTTTTTATATTTTTGTAGCCTGTAATGATGTTAGCCATGTGGCTTTTTGCATATGTGACTGTCGACCACAATGGTGGTGGTGGTGGTGGCGTGTGTGTGTGTGTGTGTGTGTGTGTTGTTTCTTACCCTCTCTCCCTTCTCTCCTTTGGAAGAGCTGAAAGGATCATACTCTCCAGAGCTTTGCTTAAATCTCTGCATACACACAAAGAAGACCACTGGTTATTTCTAAAAAGTGATATTTTTTACTGTTGTGTTTATTGACATCAAACTTTCTTCAGTCAAACGTTTATGCTGTGCAATTCGCCAAGGTCACTAGCTTTAGGTTTCATACTAATTAATTTGTAAACAACATTCATTCAATCCAATTCTATGTTTCATAATGACATTTATTGGAATTAATAGCCATGAGTGCATTCATGCACAATGATCTGAGGGGAAATGTCCTTGCAGGAATACATTCATTCAGTTCATAGGTTCTAGAAAAAAAACAATGCTTGAACATACCAGTCCTCCAAGACCAAAACCATCTCCCTAGACAAAGAAAATGAGAGAAGGAGAAAGTGTGTGTGAGAGGGTGACTCATGTCTACATGAATCTCTAAATCAATTTAATCTTTAACAGGGATTCATTTGACTCACCTTTGCACCTTTCTGGCCCTGGAAGTATAAAGCAAATGACAACAGATTAACAAAGAGAAGAAGCCATTAATCACTTTAACATTAATCTGTGTTTGAGAAGTTCAGATAAATGTCAGCATATATTAACGAAGTTTAAACCAGGATGTAGGCTTGGGCTGGCGTGAGAATTTAAAAACCAGTCTGGTATCCATCAAAATGCTAAAACCAGTAACACTGACTTTTAACCACAAGAGGGTGGGTGCACTGCACTTGCATGTTAATGCAGTATGTACAGGCAAGTTAAACGCGTGTCACACAGATAGTCATGACATCATGGTGCTGGGACGAAATCTGAACACAGACTTACTGCTCGGTACCATCAAAATTGTCGCAAATAGGATAACAGCTATGATGAAAAATGCATTTTCACATAACATTAAGTAGGTAGAGTGTAGACATTATCATGTGGTTATGTGCCTATTCAAACTGCACATGCCCCCTCAGATATTTGACATTTCTCAGATATTTTTTGTTGTTTTCATTTGTTGTATTTAGTCACAGTAATTCAGATTGTGCCAGCACCAAAAGAGAGAGCCATATTTTAAAATGCTGCCGGCAATAACTATGTTAACATCTATGTTCCCTACTGATGAGAAAACTGGTGATATGGTGATGATAGTGATGATGAAGGTGATGAGGAGGAAGAGGTGGATGAAAATAAGCAAAATGATGTGTCTGAAGAGGGAACCCACCTTAACACACTGGGAGGGGCAGGGACCCTCGGGCTTCAGCAGCTCCTCTGGGTCTTCAGTAGGAGTGTCCAACTGAGCAGACTAAGAAAATAGAATTAATTATGTCAAATACATACAATAAAGTAATATAAAAACAACTAACTGACATGTAAATCATACAAGTCAAGCAATATATATGATGTCAACTGAGGAGTAATGTTCCAGCTTTGTGTTTGAAACATTTCTCAATATAATAAGAAGGAAATCATCAGACAGATTATCAGATGTAAAACAAGACTCTGGATTTTTCACGAAACCCCAAACTATCTCCCTGTTTAAACTTTAGTGTTTTTTCCCACCTCATCATGTAATTTGAACTCGGAGAGGAGCGCCGCACTACAGATGTTATTGATGAATTCTCTCTCTATCGAAGGGAAATCATCAAAGGTCTGGGAGTAGAAGATATTCTTGTAGCTGGTTGGAGATGCGATCTTCTTCAGCTCCTCAAGGTCTGCATTAGCTACTCCAACTGCCAGAACACTAACCCCTAATGAAAAAGAGAGATTAAAAACAAGACAATCCCAACTGAATATTCTGGTATGTGGAATCTTATCTGTCGCACATTTGTGATAAAATGAAAGGACACTTAAATCCTCTTCAAAATTCACTTTCATCAATTTTAGGTAAAACTAGTCATTGGTAACAGTCTTTAGGATCCCTTTAGGCAGAACTGACCCAGAGCACGTGCAATCCTGGAGGGTGGCACCACATCATCCTGGGCCCTGCCATCTGTGATCAGAACCACAACATGGGCCACATCCTGCCTCATCCCCAGAGACTCCTGGAACAGCTCCTGCAGCACATAGCTGATGCCTTTTCCTGGAGGTAAATAGCAGTATTGTCAGCAAAGAAGATGACTTTTGAGATTTACTCTGATTAGGGGTGATAGAATAAGTTAGCTTTCCTGTACAATGCTGTATGGTGTTAGTGGATATGTGTGAAGAGGTGTGAGCAGTGTTTGTGTGTGTGTGTGTGCTTGTCAGTAACCTGTTTTGGTGTTGCCCCCTCTGTAGCGTAGCCCTCTGAGCGCCCTGAGCACAGAGTTTCTGTCTTTGTAGTCGCTCAGACGGATTTCGATGCGAGGCTCATCACTGTAGTGAACCACAGCTATCTGAGGGAGGAGAGATGGGAGAAAATGCAGATTACACAATAATCTAGACAGTTCTTTCCATACACATGCTCTCTGTATAGACTGATGTGGAATCCTCCTGCCACACTAAACAAACAGCTGGTACAAGAGTAGACATAGAAAGCTTCATACTGACACACTGACCTGTGCTCCCTGAGGACCAACAACAGGGAAATAAGTGGCCACCCGGAATATGAAGTCTTTCATCTTGGCAAAGTTATTAGCGCCGATGCTCGAGGACTCATCCACCAAGAATACTATGTCTGCTTTGGTCTTACCACACACTGACAAAACACACACACATACACACAACTTTAAATATATAGATATTCACCACCTTGATAAGCAAGAAAACATATAGAGGAAATGCTCTGCTTATTTATGTAAAAACTGTTAATAAAACACACTGTATTTTCTAATCAGCTTGCAGCATATACACATAGTTTATTCTAAAACTTAAGCAATATACACATCAGCCATAAACTACCAAGTCAGCTCTCTAAAATACCTGGTCCTGGTGGGGCAGTGGTCTCTCTGTTGACAGTAGACAGTCCTCTGGTTGAAGTGGTTAATCGGACAGCAGTGGCTGCCGTTTTGTCTACGGTGGCACTTGTTTTGCCTGAAGGCTTCTTGGTGGTGATGGTTTTGGTGGGGGGCTTAGCCATGGGGTTGCGGGTGCTCCTGGTGGGGTTGTGAGCGATGGTGGTGGTGTTGCTGATGGTGGAGGTCTGTGAGGCGGTGGTGATGCGAGGCGGGTGGGGGGCCACTGTGGCCGGCACAGACTGGACTGGCACCAAGACAGGGTCCTTCGACACTGACATACACAAAGACGTAATGTAGCTGATCAAAAATGTACACTTGTTCTGGACATACATACAGTATGGAAAGGTTGATTATATTAGATGATTAGGTTAGATTAGATTAGATTAGATTAGATTAGATTAGATTAAACTTCAGATCCCTGAATACATGAATTTACAGCACATGTACATGTGTGAAATCACAGCAGCAAAACATACTGATATGAAAATAATGAATGAAAAGTATGTATGCTACGAAAATATGACAATACATGCAAGTACATGTATACATACAGTACAAGATGAGAGTAAATGAAAACAAAGATATGTCCAATGAAAGTCTCATAATTTATAATAACCATGAGTGCTACAGCTCTTTAACAACAGAGTAACTTGAAGACATTCACATTTCATGCCATTCTACTAGGTGTATCAAAAGCCCCTTGACATGTCAATACATGTCAATTACACTGCTGTCAGTATTACTGTAAGATCGACATATTGTAGCATACAAGATAGAGACTTATGGATGTGAAGAGCTGATCAAATCATAAGTACTGTCTTACATATCCTCTTATAGACTGTGCTTATAGGTCCCTCCACTTCTCCATACAAGGGTCTGATGGTGAAAATGTAGGTTCTTCCATACAGCAGATCACTGATCTTATAGGAGGTGAAACCAGGGACCAGTGTCTCCGTTTTAGTCTCCAACTCTGAAAAGTGACACAGAAAATAACTTACTATAATACAGTACAGAGTAATTATTTCCATTGTTTGCCGGGGGTTGGATTTGACTGGCATTTCTTACGTAATCAACTTAATAAGAAACCATTCGTTTTCAGGACTGGTGAATAGGAAAATGTGTCTCGGTAATGAAATGTATTTCTGGATGATGAATGGATTTGGTGGTATTTAAATGAAAGGAAAGGAAATAATAGCATTGAAAGAGTGTGAACAGTCATCATTGGGTCATACTCTGAAAAAGAGCACAATTACAGGTATTATAAAAAATGGACTGACGTCACATTGATATTTAAACTTAGTGCGCAATATCAAATCAGACATTACTGCGTCAAGTTATGGCTCACTGCGCAATGGACTTAGAAACTGTGGAAGAAAATTCAACATATGTATTAACAGCTGAACTGGGGTCACCTCAGTATGTAAGGTTTCATGATGTATGGTCACCTCACTGTAACACCTGTGCAATAACTTACTATGCCAGAGGTCTTGTTGTCAGAGTGGCTCCTGGATGTCGCCGAGATGTCTATGGAAGCTCTAACTTAAGACATAACGTGTTGCTTTTACTCTACTTTGGTGACCTGTTCTAATGGCAGCACATTCTGTACGTCCTTGGAAGATACATGAGAAAATGTGTGTTTGTAACAACCTGCACGTGTAATACAGGCTGAATATTGGTTGTGATGGACCTTTCCCTTTCCAACAAAAGGGTGCTTATGCTAAGACCCAATACGCACTGCAATAACATGCGTTGTGCAACATATCCCCTGCAACACCTGGGGAACCCTGAAACAAATTACTACTGTTAGTGTCATACTTGGAACCTAATCAAATAAATATTGATCTTTCAAACACACACCGCCTGCAAACAAAGGGGTGCTTATGTAAGGGCCCAATACACATTGCAATAAAACGTATCCTGCAAAGTACAGGAATTAAATTCTAAAGGCTGAATAGTTGATTTAAGAATGACTGAAGGTTAACATAACGATAAATTACAGTTGATTAATGGTTGAGAATTTGTGGTGGTTGACCTCTGACCTGAGATGTGCCTCCAGGAGAGGAGGTATCCGGAGACGTCTGCCACACTAGTCCAGTTTAGAACAGCGCTGCTGTCTGTAGTGTTCAGAGCTGCAAAGCCGTTCACCTTAGGAAGATCCACTGAAACAGAAAACAATGACAGAAGTAAAATATGTGGAAGAATCAAACCAGAATTCAAGATAATTAGTTTGGCAGCCAACTCTATACTGCAACATTTCAAACCAAGGTTTGATTAACATTTATGGATGAATATGGAGAAGGTACAAGTCTGATGGAGAAAAGATGTCCGTGATGTCATTGGAGAGAAAGTTCATCTTGAGTATTGAAACTGGAGTAAGATAGTGCACTGAGAAAAAGAGGAAGCTATAGAAAGAAGGTCTCTTATACCAGTGGTCTCAACCTTTTTGGCTAGCAACCCCAATAAACAAAGTGATGCCTTCTAACGATTCCAACTTCGGCTTATAATACTGATGTGATACTGTATTGATCTTGATCCCCACAGGTAAATTCCCTTTTTGCTCGCCCTCCCCCAGCTACAGAGCAGCACCCCTGGAGCTGGCAGGGATTAAGAAGTTTGTTCAAGGACACTTCAGCAGGATGCTTGTCAACATGGGGGCTTGAGCCAGGTTCCTTCAGTTGAAGGTGGTCTCCCTACCAGTCCCCAGCACACTGCTGCATGTGTAAATATGGTAAATATTCAATAAGGCAAAAGAACATTTCTCACAATGATTAAAATCATTCAAAAATGTATTGCATTTCTTTTAAATGTGATTTTAATGCACTTTCACTTTTCTTCATCTTTTTAAATCAGGTAGTACTCACAGGTACGTGCAGTGACCAAGGCTGGGCTCCCCTCTCTGCTTCCCACCATGGAGGAAACCTGGATTTTATAAGCTGAGCTCTCCTGCAGGTTATGGATCGTGAAGGTGGCGGTGCCAGCCGATACCAGCTGGGACTTCACATCGCCCCCTAGAGGAGGGAGGGATAAAAAACAACGTGTAGAGATGAGAGAAAGAAAGCCAATCAGAACTGAGGGTGGGATCTATATATTTTATAATAGACAAGTAAGCAGGAAAAGATGGATTAGGTAGGAAACAGGATGTGTGTAGGTGTGTCTGAGTTTTACATTCATGCATAGACTGTACACACACATGATTGACTGTGTATGTGGTTCCTTACCCAGGAAGGGGCTCCAGGACACTTTGTATCCAGAAACCCCCGGTGTTTCCCTCCATGCCAGGGTGAAGGAGTTCACTCCTATGTCCACCACCTTCACCCCCCGCACCGCCTGGATCAGCTCTGAGTCTGAGACAGCAGCTGAGAAATACCACCACACATCCATGTCACGTAGATAGAACTGATGGTGACGTAATTTTTATCCTACTTTCATTTTATACCACAGTACTCAGAAGACTCATCACAAAGCATATCAAAATTCTAATACATTCAAATCATGACCCCTAAATTTGTTTTAGCAAATCAGAATTAAGGATGGGACACAGTCCAAAATTTCTCTCCATAGTCACCTAAAATAAATTTGTATTTTATCAAAGAAAGTGAATGAGAGTGAGTTGGCATGGAGTTTACCTCAAATATTTACACACTTTGTAATTTGTCAGTATAATAAACCGGTTTAACACATTGACTGACAGTGATGAAATGATAGCAGCCCTGCGGACTCAGACTCACAGACTAGGAGTGAAAACGACAGAGGCTGCGGTTAAAATGGGAAGACCAAAGTACATGACTTGTCAGTCAAACAAAGACACCATCAGTGTGCCAGAGAACAGGATGTACAGCTTCCCTGTCCCAACCCATTTAATTACAATATCAAGTCTGTCTGCTGTTGACAGCTGCACAGAGCTATTTTGATCTAAAAATGAATCATGATCAATGAAAAGTAAACTGTGAGACAGAGTGTATACAGTGTGTACTATACAGTATATATCCAAAAACCTGGCATCCAAAAATGTGTTTTAACAAATAACACAAACTGCTGCCACATGTTGATAACAGCCCCACTTCCTTCTGTACCTGTGAGCTGAGAGAGGGAGATTTCTGGTCCCTCTGTGTTGCCGTATACTGCGTGGATGCTGACTGTGTAGGTGGCTTCTGGGTTCAGATCTTCGATACGATGGAACAAAACACTACGGTCCAGGTAACGAGACTGAGGGCTACTGCCATCTAAAAACAATTACAATATCACACTCAATAACAATGAGTAGCTCCCACAATTCTTATCAAACGTTCTCCTGTCAGTGTTTAGACCGTAAGTCTTTGTAGACTTACAGTGAATGCTGAGTTCATCACAGGCTATAAAGACAAGAAATGAATGTTAAGGGTTTAATGGAGTGCAAACGTTTTCAGGCAACACCACAAATTGAAATTTAGTCAGGCAGGTTTATTGAAACATTGTGGTTCTCTTGTAATATGGGCGCCCAGCAGAAACAGGCCCCAAATGGTTCCCAATCGATAGCTGAAGAAATGCTGAGGCAGAGGAAAACCCAAGTCAAATACAGCACCTGTGTTCCAAGAGAGTTTGTATTCGGTGGCTCCAACGATGGGACTCCACTCCACATCTATGGAGTTGCTGGTGTAGGACGTCACCTTGAAGTTGGACACATAGCCCAAAGGAGCTGAAATGAAGGAAGGTGGAAGAGGGAGCATGAATAGCCTGTATTTGTTTTTTAAATACATATTTTTTGTGCCATTTATTTACTCAAGGCAGATGAAAGACAGAAGGAAAGAGGAATGACATGACAAGATTATGTACTGGATCCAACAAACACTGTACAACTACATAGTGTGTACATGAGCCTCTAGGACATTTCCAACCATCAACATTTTCACCACCAATCTTGCTTTCCTGTGTTTGTTGGTTAATATAGGCTATTTACTTTTGTAATCTCTATTTATCTTGGGTAATGTCATGCTTCACATTGCTGCCCAGTACAACCAGTCTGCTACTGGTATGATGTACTGTATTGTATTGTATTGTATTGTATCGCATCGTACCACAGTTTTTCTCTTAAGTCATTGTGAAGTGGTAAAAGCCATGTGAACTGACTCAAGGGACTGAATACAGATGATCTTTATTTCATCTAATTTGCAAGAAAGGAAACAACACACTGAATTATACTTTAATCTATAATCAAGTAGGATAATTAAGTTATGTGCCATAGAATTGAAGGAAACTATATTTTTGGGACAAAAACAGTCACAGTCCCATCACTTGCAGAGTAGCAGTAGTATTACTTTATCGATCCCACAGAGGAAAATTCCTCAATTACTGAAACACACTAATTTACTTCAAAGCCTCAGCTGCACTGCTGGTGTGAAGGAGACACATTGAGCATTGATACTCACATGTTCTGAAAGTAGCGGTGATACCAGGCCCCACGACAGATCCAAACAGCACATAGAGAGACAGGACGTACTCAGTGTCGTGGACTACGTTCTTCAGATGGTACTCTGTGGTGCTGCCATTCAGAGCCAGCTGCCTGGGACGGTCCCGACCCACAAACTCTGAAAATTATATTAATGTTAACAATACAGTGACAGACTTGTAGAATGCCCTCACCTCCACTGTGTCTATCCTATACTGTTTTAGAACCACAGCAACTTGAAAGTTTAAGTGGGTTATTTACTGTATAATGGCTATAGCTGTAAGTATGCCCCATTAATATTATTAAATTCCATTTTACAAAGGTGTGTCTGGTATATTTGTTGTTTTAACACTGATGAGTGAATCCAAACCAGATTCAACTGAAGCCCCAGTTAGTTTTACTTGGTACACTGATAAGCTGAATCCAGGTAAATTATCATTTTCCCTTATTGATTTCCCATATTAAATCCATACCAATCACAAATGAGGAGATGGAGACAAAAAGAAGCAGACGAGTTACAGAAGGATTTTTAAGCTTTAAGACAATTGAGATGTGGATTGTGCAAAAGGGGCTGCAACTCAATATCAGAAAGATGTTCCTAACATTTTGTACATTCAGTGTAGATTTACATTTTACGATTATTACATTTTAGGCATCTGTCTCATGGTCTTGTCCAAAGAGAGCCTTACAATGAGTGCAACAGTAGAGTAACCTTAAATTATAAGCAACTAGATGCTATATGCAGCTAGATGATACTAGAACTGGGTAAACATTGCTCTGAGCTGTTGCTTACTGCCCCTTGAAATCTGTTGTTTAAAAGCATTTCTGCAAGGCAACTAATAACATTCTAGTGTGAAAAATGGTTTTAAGACCAAGCACTTAAAAAGAACTAAATTCAATCTATTGCATAACCATATTAGTTCTCACTGATTCCTTGCCATTTCCTTAAAGGCTAATTCAAATAGGGAAAGATGTCGTCATCTTTTATTTTTGCACTAGACTTCAACACCTGATGCTGAGCTTCGTAAGTGCAAATATAATTAGCATGAGTAGCTATATTTAAAAAAGGCAACCAATTTGCGTAGCTTGCGTAGCAAACTTCAATAGAAAAAAACAGACACATTATCCATCTCAACATAAAAGATCAAAACCTCCTCATCTTTCACCCGATTATCCCCCACAATCCTGCTGTTCCTGTCAACTCTGGCTCAGCATCAGAGGCCCTTCCTCTCATTAAAGCAGACAGCATCCTTCTTCCTCCTTCCCTTCATTTGTCTTTCATCAGAGCGGGTGCCCATGCTACCTGTCACATCCCCCTGGCAGACTGGCAGGGTGGGTGTGTCCGTTGTAAAACAGTGGCATTTCAAAAGCTTGTGTTGGAGTCAGTCTGTCACTGTCACTAAAAAAAACCCTGTGCACAGGCACGCACACATTTAAATGATTTATTTAAGTCCATATAAATACAAGCATACAAAGGACATAAACAGGATTATTTATGTGACAAATTAGGAGTCACATAAGTGCCTAATTAGCAACCACATTGATGAGCGCTCGTTTGTAGGCAACTCTGATCACCGAAACTAGACACATTGTCCAAACTAGTCTCCAAAATATCATTTTGCACATGACCACATTTACGGTGGCAGTTATGATGGGTGTGTGTTCAGATCACACGCACGCACACACACACACACACACACACACACACACACACACACACATAAGTAAATGTTCTTTCATTGTTCCGTACTCTTGCTGGAGGGGGGCATCATTGTGTGTTGACTATGTAAAGAAACTGTAAAATGTAGCAAATGTAGATGAGAGTCAATGTGTTGTCAGATCTAGTAGAGGGAGGACTGGACCATGTCAGTATATACTTATTCATATGTGTGTGTGCATGTGTGAATATGCATGCTTGGGGGTGTGTGTGTCTGTCAGAGAGAGACAGAGATAAAATCACCTGCAGTGGGTCCCCAGGCCAGTCTGTAGCCAGTGGCTCCTGGGACACTGTTCCATGAGACGACAGCACTGCTGGTGCTCACAGCGGATACCTTCAGAGTCTGGACTGCACCGCTTTCCACTGACAGAGAGAGAGAGAGAGAGAGAGAGAGAGAGAGAGAGAGAGAGAGAGAGAGAGAGAGAGAGAGAGCGAGAGAGAGAGAAGGGAGAGAAAGGGGGGAGACACAGTGTGGCATCTTCAACTCCCCCTTAAACCACTCACACATATACAGTACAGGTGTTATATTTTTGTATTGTACTCACATGTCTTGGCTGTGGAGGTGGTGACGGGCCCCTCGATGTCTACGAAGATTGGGTTGATGGTGATGGTGTACTCCGAGCCTGGGTAGAGGCCCTGGATCATGTAGAAGTTATAGGTCTCCCCAAGGTTTACGTTCTCTATGTGGCCATCTAAGACGTGGAGAGAGGCACAGCCTTAGTCAATAATGGAAAAAATGGAATGCCATAAAATGATCCCTAGATAGATAGATAGATAGATAGATAGATAGATAGATAGATAGATAGATATTTTTTGGGGTCCCTGAAGGTTAGAGACCCTGAGTGTACTACAGCCCTACCACAGTACCTGGAGATGCCCACGTCAGGCGGTACCCTGTAGCGCCCTTAACTGATGCCCACCTTGCCTGGACTGTGTCTGTGGTGGCATTCTGGACCAGAAACTGCTGAACTGGTACCAGCTTTACTGTGGAACACACAAACACACACAATAACACATACACACACACACACACAAATTCATCAATTAATTTCATTATTATCCAGTTTATTGGCTGATTGTCGAAATGAATAATAGAGAAAGGTTATTTAGAAGATGATGCATCTGTTCTATTGACAAAGACAACACAGTGTAAACACAAATGGGTTAGGATAGGATATACTCATGAAAGAAACAAACTAACTTCAATTATATTTCCAACACAGGTTCTACAGATATTACTCTTACCATGAGACAGAGATAAACGAGAGGCTTATGCCACAGACTGAATAGTCACTGGTATGATTCTTTACTTGAACCATACCACCCTGGTGTGGATATACTATGGTACTACACCTTGGTATTTGTGATACTGCTATAGTGATATTTATTTATTTAATTGATCCCCATAGGGAAATTTTCTTTTCTCTTGCCCCCCTCCACAGGGAGGTCAAGAGGTCAGGGTCAGATACAGAACATCAGCCCTGGAGCTGGTAGGGGTTCAGTGTCTTGCTCAAGGACTCTTCAGCAGGGTGGATGGTTTCTGTCAAAGGGGCTTAAACCCGGGCCTTCCTGCTGCCTGTTAATGTACGTGTATGCAAATGAATGTAAATGTGATGCTTTGATCTTGATCTCTGCAAGAATCTGGTCCAGAAGAAGAGCCAAAGACAGACATGAAAGTAACAACGCACAGTATAGATACACAAAAAACTTACATGTTTTGCCTACTACAGACACCGGTTCGCTTGGTCCCTGGGGGTAGACGGCATAAATAGTGACAGTGTACTTCTTATCCTCTTCCAGGCTGTCAATCACATGAGAGGAGGTGTCTCCGGGAAGCAGCTGCTCGTAAGTAAATCCCGGTCTGTTGGCTGGAGTTCCATCATAAATCAGAAGGAATCAACACCAGGCGCTATACTTCTACATCAATTTGTTCCACTTGTGCTGATCACCATAAGTTAGATCAAGGATATGTAAAGCAACTGTGAATTCAATATGGAGCTCAATATAGTTATAATAATAATAATAAAACTAAGTCACTGTTTTACCTCCATGTAAGCAAGTGTTTTGAGAGGAGGTATAACATTCTTACAGAGACGAATATCTCAACAAAATACTTGACATTTTGTATACTGTAGGGATGGGACTATCTCACGATACGATTCAATATGTATAAGGTTCAAGATTCAATAGAACCACGATACGATGTAATGAATTAAAGTTCAATGACAACAAAGTCTGACTGAGCAGAATTATGTTTATTTCTGAAATCCTTCTAGCAATGGCATTGGCTTGCTAGAATGTAAACAACAAAACGTCTCGTTTGTGATTACTACAGCAGAATAAACTGGAGCTAATATCGCAATTAATTTTCCTGCCCCACGACACGTATTGTCACATTTTTGTATTGCGATATATTGAATTTCGATATATCATCCCATCCCTAGTTTTCTGCTATATGAAGTCCTGATAATAAAATGTGGCGTCAGCTGTGATGTCTACTGGTATTGAGGGATGTTAGCATACATCTGGGGATGAAGATCTTGAATCCGTTGAGCTTCCCTAAAGGAGGCGTCCAGGCGAGTCGAAGGGAGAACAGACCCTCCTCGATGACACGGAAGTTTGACACCTGGGGCAAAGGAGCTGAAGGACAGAGACATGATGCTCAAAAAGACGTACAGTGAAATTAAAAGAAGATGAAGGTTCAGTGTGTGTGAATGCAGCTGAGAATGATACTGTAAATGTGTGTGTGTCTTTATGCACAGAAATTGTAGAGGGTGTGTGCATTTTTACAGGCACCCACTTGTCTGTATGGTGACGGTAGCAGAGTCTCCTATGAGGCTGGGGTAGATGGCATAGACAGTGAGGGAGTAGTCTGTTTTAGGAGTCAGCTCCGTCACCAGCGCTGTGCCCACGTCTCCCTTCAGATCAATCTGTCACATACACAGAAGGCAGCAGAAAGAGAAGGGCTTGAATTGCATAGTGTGCGTGTGTGTGTGTGAGAGAGAGAAACAGGAAAAAAAAAACGTTTGATCAAGACAGTGATGAAGACAAAGAGTGAAAGAGAGAAATGCGTAGACAGAGAGGAGAGAATGAGACACTCTGCTGAAAAGTGTGCTTGAGGAAATATCCTGCCTTGAACAAATAAATATTCACATCAATTCCTGCATGAACAACAGCAGCGTCCTTATCCTTTGTTTATATTCCTGGACAAGCACAGCACCCCTTTCCCACTTGTATTTAGGTGATGTGGTACGTTATGTATTGTAACTTTACAGAAGATTTTTATTGTTTCTCTCGTGGTACTGTAAGAGAATTCACAAGTGTTTCTCTCTAGGGTTTGACTGCAGTGTTATATCATGGACACACACACACACACACACACACACACACACACACACACACACACAATGTGGCATCTGTGAGAGAGCACAGAAGCACACAACCCAAAGGTTTCCAATATGTTTTGCTTTTAAATTAAGTTTTCATTTTAGCATTCAACTTAGGTCTCTCCTGATTGAAATATTAAATTAACTCTGATGGGTGTGGACTTATATGAACATTGGCATAGTGTTGAATTTTACTGTCTCAGAGTACAATAAACACTGAGATTTTTTTCTGTGTAACCCTTTGTGTACAATTACTCATCTGCACCAATTAGAACATACTGTCAGTGGTGGAAAAAGTACTCAAATCCTTTATAAAAGTAGCAATACCATAATTCTGAGTTCAACACTATACCAGTGTTTACATACACTGAATGGGCAAAATATTGGGGACACTCTTTTCATGAAGTAGACTGATGAGGTGAATCCAAGTAAAAGCCATTATCCCTTATCGATTTCCGCTATTAAATCTATACCAACCACAAAGGAGGAGATGTAGATAAAGAGAAGCAGACGAGTTAGAGAAGGATTTTTGAGCTTTGAGACAAGTAAGATGTGGATTTTGCAAAAGGGCTGCAACTCAATATCAGGAAGATGTCCCTAACATGTTGTTCACTCAGTGTAAGTCCACACCAATCAGAGTTAACACTTTTAGATAGTTTTGAACAGCTGCCCTAAAGCCATATCAGCGACTGGACAGACACTCCAATCAACACTTGTCAGCTCCAAATAGTTGTCACTGTGAAAAACAACTTATTAATACTGAAAATATTGCTGTGTGTACACTCTCTTGTGTAAAGGTACCTCTCTACAGTAATTGTGCTGTTGGTGGAGGGAGGTGAGGCGTGAGTGAGTGAGTGAGTGAGTGAGTGAGTGAGTGAGTGAGTGAGTGAGTGAGTTACAGTTCATGAGTTCCTTCACATCTAAAAACACGCCGATGAATGTGAAGCCAAATATCCATGGCTTGTCATTGTGTGGGAGAATTAACACATGCTGTTATTACAGAGCTACACATACTGATGTTGAAAATGTAGAGTAAAAAACGTAAGATATTTAAATTATTGTACATTAGAAGTCAGTTTTATCATACAAAATAGGGCCGAAAGGGGAGGAGGCAATGTCTCCACATGTCTCTTTTTTGTGGATGTTTAGGCTAAATAAATAATTTCTGGTTTCTGGTTTCTGGTGAAGATCCAATTGTCAATATCCATAAGGCATATGTACAGGACCGACAGATATGCAAATCATGAAGTTGATCCCCGGGGGCAACTTGTGACATATATGCATTCAAACAGCAAGCTGCTCAGAAGCTCTCAGATGCTATGATCCCCATATCTGAATGGCTGTAAACATTTCTATTTAATGTATGTGAGACAGTTTGCATGTTATTTACTAAAAGAATACTTGTGGAAGTTGATCCTGATGTGCTTGTGGCAGAGTGTTGTACAGGAGTTCACATGCCTTGGAGTAATTACTGACTCACAGTTGTCCTTTAAAAACAGGTTAAAAAAGTTAAATGTGACGTCTGTTTGTTCACCTATCATCATACTATACAGCAAGGAATCTCTGTCTGTCTGTCTGTCTGTGTGTCACTTCACACTTGGCGGGTGTATTGCTGGGGATCCAAGGAAGTGCAGTACCAACTTTGAATAAACAAGCAAACAGCGCTCTGTGCAGCAGCGGCGTGAACGGGCACTGCACTAGTCTATCTAAATAGAGGAGAGAGAGAATGCTTATAAAGGCTCCCATGTTAGTATGTACGAACAGTATGTCCCACATAGCTTTCACAGAGACCTGCGCGGGAGCTTCCTTGTAGTTTGGTAGCCAATCAAACAAATTAGAATCATGACTGAGGAAGAGCTCTACATTACATACAAGGGAGTGTATATCCCGAAAATGCTACACCCTCCAGAGAGCCTGAAATACTATGAGGAGTTCACTTTCCGCCCAGATGACACTGTCATTGTGACATATCCGAAATCAGGTAAGTCCATTTGTACATTTAGAAAAGCCAGTGGCACATGCAGCCACAAATATGGGACGATAACATGTTACTTAAACAATACACTGCAATATAATGTCCTGCCTTAAATTGGAGATGATACACTTCTCAATCAGTGGCTCTAGGGAGAAATTCTATAAGACCTGGGGACCCTTTTTGACATACTTTCATAACACCCAAACAACATAGTGTGACATGCATTCTAGCCCTGCCCTTGACACGAAAATAACACCTGACTGCATGGAAATAGCTACATCCTTAGTTTTATTTCTTTATTTCTAGATACTGTGCCTCATACCTATTCTAGGTAATCAAGAGGGTGGGAGGGTAAGGGGGTGGGAGGGTGGGGGGGTAGGGACGTCTCACTTTATTACTGTCACTATTTTCACTTTTTATTTTTATATGATACTACATTGATGTATATTTTGTAACAATGTGGGATATGCCTGCCCAACCCTGGGAACTTTTGTTGAAAATCTCAATAAAAAGATTTTGAAAAAAAAACAAAACAAAAAACAATACACTGCAAAATAGTAGATATTTGCCTATTTCTATGCAGCAACTCTTGCCTTGTCAAAAAGTCACACTTGGCCTTGCAAAATAGCGAACATAATAAATAGAAGGAAATGCAGTTTAATATACTGCATACCTGCTTACTTGGAGATATCCCTCTACTTGAAAATAAAGAAATTGTTCATCCCCAAGTAATGCTTGCTAGGAAGACAATCATGGTTAAGTGAGTGGGCGATCTCCTGACCTTAGAGAGATGAAGGTACGCTCTGCAGGGCAAATGTCGCTTGTTTGTAGAGATGGAAAGAGCCTGTGGAGCGGTTTGGTCTGATTGTAGTGTCAGAATCTGGAATATCTATCTGTGTGCTGTGATATTGCATTCATTTATTTGTTTAGTTATTTATTTATATTTTTATTGTACCAATGTCACTGTAAACCCCCTCCAAATTGTGCAATGTATTTCCCCCCCTTTGTCACTTAAAACCCAATAAAAAGAATGTTAAGAAAAACAAGGACACACACAGTGTCATAGATGCGAAGCTGCGGTCACACTTCAGCAGGGCAGAGAGGAGGCGAGTAAATGATCCCGGTTCAATGTGTCGTCTGTAGACAGTGCCATGCCTCCTAACGGCCACTAGGGGTCAGATAGGCTCACCGTGAAGACGTGGGTGAGTGAATGAGTGAGTTACACATCTGAAAAGCAGACACAAGATCATCATCGCCAGCATCTGTGATACTGTCTTGTTTTCAGGTACAACATGGATGCAGGAGACCACCTCTATGATCCAGAGTGGTGGAGATCTAACAACGGGCCTGGCTACACCCACTTTTGAACGGGTTCCCTGGCTGGAAATGTTCAACTTTTTTTCTCTCAATATGGAGGAAAGGCCATCACCACGCCTCATGGCCACGCACTACCACTATGACATGATGCCAGCTTCTTTCTTGGAGGTCAAGCCAAAGGTGAGAATGAGACAGTTTAATGACGCAGCAAAAAGAAGCTAACAAACACAAAGAAGCTAATAACAAAATCATCAAAAATCTATTGATCACGCCCAAGTGTGTCAGTGCCATGAACTTGCCGCCCGGCCCCAAATGAGTGGTGTAGATTAATCTAGTTGTGATTAACGTTGAGAACATGTGCCAGAAGTTGTTTTGTATTCTGGCGATGTCATGGGTCTAATTCAAAGAATCATCGGGAGGTACCCACTTGATAACCCACTCTCACCCTCCCACCTTTTTCCTCTGGTATCCCACCTAGTTTTCTACATATTGTAGGTGATTTCACAAAATAGCGCAAGGGATAGTTATATCAGATCCTGTATATTAATAAATGGCTAAAAAATATGCCTCCCTTGGCACAAACACCAACGAGTGATGCCAATCTGAAACCAACAATGTGTCAAACCCACAACACTGCTAATAATAATAATATTAATAATATTAATAATCATAATAATAATAACATATGGGACATTTCCTCTCCAGGTCATCCATGTTGTGAGGAACCCCAGAGATGTGTTCACATCCTCCTACCACTTCTGTGATACAGCAAACTTCTTAGTCAAAACAGCCAGCACTGGGGAGTACCTTGACAAGTTCCTCAATGGACAAGGTTCTATTTTCAGTTCTTTACTTGATTATTTATTCAGTGTGTTCAGTCTTGATAGCATTCTACTGCAGTGTAACAAAATTATGGTGAAGAATACAGAGCCAGTTCAGTATTCCAAACCCAGAAAAAAAGTTTGCAGAAATCTTCATTTCAAATGAATCGCCCTGAAAGCTGTGTTGATGCTTGTTGTGCAGCGCTGTATTCTCTGATGGAGCATTCTCTTTTCTCTACAGTCCCTTTCGGCTCATGGTTTGACCATGTAAAGGGATGGATGAATGTTATGGAACAGTACCCCTCCATGTCAATCTCCTACGAAGAGATGAAAACGGTGAATTTATCAATGTTATTGCACTTTTATTTTTACTCTTGGCACAGGCTAGTGGGTGATTCGTTAAAATTGTGGTGAGGTAAATCTCAGTTTTCGGTCACATTTTCCCAAAAATATATTGTGACGCAAGCACATACATTTTCAGAAATTTTTTTCAGAAACATTTAATCACTTACCAAAGAATAAGCCCAGATAATTGAACGTATCTGAAATGTTTCACATTTCACAGCACAAAATGAAACTATTTATTTATTTATTTATTTTTTAAAGCTATAGGTAACCTTGGTTGACAAAATAATATCACTTTTATAGATGGGCTGTTCTGTACTTTTTACAGATACTGAATAAGGAGCTTCTGGTGAATGATGTTTTTTCCAAAATGCATATGTAGCGTTTCAGGAGACACCAGATCTTGTCAAAGCTTGAACTGAGCCATTCTGTTTTGTTTTGCAGGATCTGAAGGATTCTGTGTTCAGGCTCTCTCAGTTTATGGGAACATCTTTGAGCTCAGAGGCGATAGAGAAGATCGCTAACCACTGTGAGTTCAACAACATGAAACAAAACAGGATGTCCAACTACTCCGAGGCCCCCAGCGGCATACTGGACCCATCGTCATTTCACAGGAAAGGTCTGATCACTGTTAAATGCTTTGCAATATATTGATAATTGTTAGAGATCTTTGGCAGGAGACTGTTTAGTATACAGTAAGTCTTTGAATGTAATTTCACTAGCACTGCATTTAACATCATGTTAAATATTTTCAGGAATTTGCGGAGACTGGAAGAACCTTCTAACTGTTGCACAAGCAGAACATTTCGACGACGTTTACAAAAACCAAATGAAGGATGTCAAATACAAGTTTGTGTGGGATTAAAGTGGTCGAGCCGTAGGCCAAGACAAACGTAATGTTGTGGTCCAAATGCCTTTCTTCCATTTTTTACTTAACACGCATTGACGGTCTAAGGTTGGCGGTGGCTATGAAAATAAATTAACCTGAGCTTGAACTTTGCATTTTTGTATATTTTTTGTGTATTTTGAATGTTGTTGAACAAGAAAATATGCAAAAAGCCACATAAATGTAATTTTCCAAATTGTGCATGCAAAAGTTATTTTGTAAAAAAGTTAATGAATAGCCTATCCTCTTTCTTTTTTTGCTTGTTTTTTTTTTATATCTTTTTGGAGGAATTAAATCATAATGAAGGATGTTTCAGAAGAATTAAATCCTAATTAATCAAAACCTCTAACACTCAATATATTTCAGCTCTTTATGGATAAGATACCAGAGTTTGTCTTAATGACCTAGGAATTGGGGTTTGAAAAAAGGTGCCACTAATTACAAAATATAGGTGACAACACAGTCATGTGCAAACACACACACACACACACACTCCCTCACCTGTCTCTGCTGTGAGGGGAGGGGCTGTCCCTTGAGGCTGAGAGGGGTGACCAGGAGACGATAACCGGTGACATCACCTGTGGCCTGGCTCCATGTCAGTCTGAAGGAGCTGTGGGCCAACTCACTGACCTGTAGGTCCCTGGGACCCACCACACGCTCCTCAACTGCAAGTGGGAGAAGATGGAGAAAGAGGGATGAGACACAGAGAAACGGTGGGAGAGAGAGGGAGGGAGACAGGGAAAAGGACGAGGAGGGATGACATGACAACGGGGGAGAGATTGACACAAACATGCAAGTTGTACTGCACGCATTTCTTGTCAAATAGGCAAATCCATCCATTTGAGAACGTAGAGCGAATTCATTAATTTTTATCACACTTTTCATGCCTGGGGGTGAAACACATTTCATCATGATAAATAAGGACACAAATAGTTGGCTTGTCAGTGTGAGGATGTTTGCTGAGGACACCTCAGTTTGTTATGAAGAACATTGCATTCATACTGTACTGTATGCGTGTCCACTCACCAGGCTGGGTGGTCTTCACGGGGCGCGGTGGCTCAGAGGCAGTAAAACACACTCTCCGGGTCAGTTTGGGCAGGAGGGCTCCCAGGAGAGAGAAGTCAGTTCCTAACAGCAGGTGCTCCTCATACGGCTCTGTCACAATGCTCCTCAGCTCTGATTCGTCAGCTCCCCTAATGCCTGGCCGGGGCATAGAGGTGGACAATGAGAGAGGGTGGTGTGTGGGACAGTGCACATATAGCAGTACTACAGAAGGATAGATGTATGGTGCCGACATCTGCAATGGCTACTTTTAACCCTCATCCTATCAACTGGGGTACCCGCAGACCCCAGTGGTATACTTTTTGTCATATCTCACAGGTGCTTTACTCTATCATTCCAATTTTCATGACTTTGTCAATTAATTTGTTCCTAATGACTTCATGTCATTGTTTCCTGTTTCTGTTTTAATTAGTACTTTTTAAAAATACAAATGTATTGGGGTCCTGGGGGACACCAGTCAAAAGCACCCAATTCCACCTATGCAGTTTTAATAGATGGAACTATTTATTGAGTTCATGTTTGCCATGGGTCCTAATTCAAAGTATCACACACTATCAGGGGGGGTAGGGGCACTCTGTCAGTCATTTTGAAGGAGACAGACACAGATGCAGCAGACACAGATTTCCTCATGTGCTCTGTTGACGACCCTAAATACTGGTCTTCCTAAGGTAAGATGATGTTCAAAGTCAGAAATACAATACACCATTTAATTAACTGTAACTTTCCTAAAATAATAATAATCTGTTTTTTTTTCAGATGACATTAATTACATAACTAATAATGTTTTGAGAAGAAATAAGTTAACATTTTGCTATGATGGTTGTTTCTTACAGTAGTTTATTCTCAGTCTTTAGTCCTTGTATGTTAAATATGTAAAAAAAATAAAATGTATTAACATAATGAATAATCTATAGTACAAATTCCACTTCATTAATGCACAATGGACACGCTAATGGTTGCCAATTACAGAGTGACAGTCCATCCATTTACCGAGCGTCATTCATATCTTTTACATCTTTTTAAAATTTTCCCCACAGACTTCTATATCGTGACAGAAGAAAAAATACACATCATTAAGTGAATGTGAACACAATGAACTGAAACCTGCGGAGATTATTAGGGAGTGCTGTGGCATTTTGAGTGATTGACTTCACCTGGTAAAGATGAAGGATATTGTATATTATATAGTAAAACACACAGACACACATAGAGACCTACACTACACATACACACAGGCTTAGTCAAAGGCCCACTGCCATATCCCTGGAGCTATAGCATGTGACATGACACGTGTGCACCTGTACATGTATGTACAGTAAATGCATATATGTACACAGATCTGTACATGTGTGTTATCCAGTCTGTCTGGCTGCATGGGCGTGTCGGTGGTGCGCTAGCAGACAAGATGTATCGGGGTCTTCTCTTTGGGCGTGATGAACGAGAGGAGCAGGCCTCGGTGTCAGAGGTACAGAGGGGGGAGACAGAAAAGCCTGATGAAAAATCGCTGCAATTAGCCCACCATTGGCTAATGAGCTGTAATTATTACACTGCTCCAGGCTGAGGGGAGTACATTGCGTGTGCGTGTGTGTGTGTGTGTGTGTGTGTGTGTGTGTGTGTGTGTGCTTATGTATGCAGACAGAGAGAGAGTCAGAGAGAGAGGGAGAGGGGAACTACGGGAGATATAGTGTGTGTGTGTGCATGTGAATGTAAATTTGTTATGTGGATACAATATGCATTCTTGAGCCGTATCTGAAAGCGCACCTTCACATACACAAAGAAGCTGACATCATCACTCACTCCCTCTCATACACACACATATGGTACACACTCTTATACACACACACTTATATAGACAGACATACCTAAAGAATCAGACACACACACACACACACACACACACACACACAAACACCCATAGTAAATCCAATGAATTCAAATGCATAGGTCATGAATTTCCAACTGCAAACACTGCAGATAAGCCAGCGAGCGTGGATAAAATCTGAGGGCCGCTGCAGTGGGGATGTTGAAGGAATTTACGATTACCGAGTTCCACACTCACCTACTGCAAAGACAGAAATCCCACTGTCAGCCACTGCTTTAGCTGAGCCATCTACCTGGTCATCTGAACGGCCATTTGTGATCAAAACAGCAATCTGTCAAGCAATGGGATGCACAGAATCACACACACAAAGTCATGTAACATACAGTAATATAGAGATATCTTACTCCCACTCTGCCATTCATTCATGGACTATATTCACATGGCTTGGAAGTCATTGTGAGCAGAAATTGTAAATGCAGTCTCATGGGTTCAGCTATCTATGTATTTCAAATTATGACGTGTCGCATCTTAGTTTGTAGCTACAGAACGTGACAAGCTTTCAGCTTTTGGGATTTTTCCTGCGAGTGCTTATTGCAGGAATATGGACACTATTTTATGCTTTGTCACACCATTTACTGTGTCATTTTAAGTGTTTAAAGTATTTAAGTATTTCTACGGTGTTTGTATAAAAAAAAGTTCATCGCATTATGGCCATATTGCTACAGTTACATGACAGACTGCTATAGCATTCATCAATAATTTATGTAATATGTAAAGTTAATATAAAACTTTGATTTTGTATTCTGAATATGCGTTATAAGTGTCGCCAAACCTGTAATCCTACAGTTGAGGTGGATTGCCAATCTATTTCTTCCCTCACTGAAGGTTCAAATTCCACCTCCAAACACACATTTGGTTTGGGCAGAAAAAGCATCCTTGCAAACAACATTAATATGCTTTAAAAAAGCCCCTGTGGACTTTAGACATGTTTTAGCTCATCATTGAATACATAATTAACTAAATCAAACCCAAAGACAAAGTGGAATTCAAGGATGCTGGCTTGCATGTGAGATTGCTAATTTGCCAATTATGAAAAATTTACTCAGTTCATTAAAAGTTCACCCCGCAATCGAAGGGGGGGCTGGAATGCATCAATATGCGGACGACGTGGCTCTTTTTGCATGTGCTCTGGCTGTCAAATCCAATATATCAACCTAATCCTCATTTCTCTGCCTTCCCACGTCAGGTGCGCTGCTGCAGGATGATTCACACACACACACACACACACACACACACACACACACACACACACACACACACTCAGAGAGAAAGGGCTGATTGGAATGCTAACCAGCCATGTTACACAAAAACGACACCCCAGCATAAGACTCAGAACTGCAGTTCCAAGGAAAGTAAAGTCTTTGGAAGGAAAGTGGATTTGGATATTTTTTTGGAAAGTTTAGAATCGTTTGAACTACTTCTGTGTTCAGTTTAGTTGCTTACTGTGGTGTTTGGGTTCAGGTCCCAGGTCAAGGCCACTGCTTGGTTAATATATCATAACTATGGGTTGTGATTCAAAATTATTCATGGGTCTGTTTCTTTATATGTATGTTTTAACAAGATTTAATCTACTTGCTTTGGGATTTGGGCAGAAAACGTTTAACAACCTCTGGTCTAATGTAATGTGTCCTCTTTCACCTTTGACCTTGCTTTGTATTACCTATGAGAAGCCTGTATGTGGGACTGTTTCAAGGGTGCGTGTCTCTGGATTTAATGAATAGCTTTTCCTTTGCTTTGCTCCAAGCTATCTGTGCTAGATACTCGTTGGATGCCAAACAATTACAATTATTGCAATTACGAGTCTGCAGCACGACGGATACAGGCAGGTTCCCTGGCAAGGTTTTAACATCTCAGCTGTAAAAGCATTGTACCTTCGGGGTGTTGTCCCTAACGATGACAGGACTGAAAACGTGGTCAACCAGGAACTGGAGGGCGTCGCCCGTTCTGCTGGCCCCGCCCTCATAGGGGAGGTCTCTGACGGCTCTGAGCACGTCCTCCAATGAGCTGTAGTCTGTCAGAGCGATCCGCATCCTGAGGGGAATACATCACAGGAGGACGCAAGATTTCAGTGGAAGTGTAGTTCACTTTACAGGCTGCCCAGAAGAAGTGCAACCCTACCTACGAGAATGTTATTTGTATAGGTTTTGCTGGAGAGTTTTACTGTCACCATGTCTATCTGTTTCACAGGCTTTTCCAGCCTGAAAAGAAACACTTTCTGATGGAATAACTAATACACACACACACACTGTCAGTATTAACAGTCTTGAGACTGGCATACATAAGAAAACAAGATCATGTCCTCTTGTCTACTATTTGTGAATTTAAGTTCAGCAACATGGAAGGAGCAAGGCCACTCCGTGTGTGTACAATCATGTATCCTGTCTAGAATATGTCTGCTTGTGAGTGTGAGTGTGTGTGTGTGTACGTCTGTGCAGTCATGTGATTACGTATGCACATACATGCCTGCGTGTGTATAGCTGTGCCTGCATGAATATATGTGACCCACCATGGAAAAACAGGCACATAGTGGGAATGTTTTTTTGGTTTGTTTTTCACAGATTATTTAAAATACTATGTATAGTACATAATAGATGTCAATAAAATATTTTGTTTGAATTCATAAATACTGAATGAAAAGTGATGAAAATGTAAAATTTGTCTGCTGTAAAGTGAAATGAGCCTTGCTTGATGACATTTGGTCACATAGGTGTGCGTGTGGTGTGTTACCTGGGGGTGTGATGGGTGCATGCCGGTGCTCGAGAGTTACCTGGGGATATCCCCGTACACAGTGACTCCAAAGCGGACCCCCTCAGCTCCCACCACACTGTCCTGGAAGGAGGAGATGATGGTGGAGATGAAGTCTTTCACACTGGAGAAGCTGGCCTGGCCCACACTCCACGACTCGTCCACCAGAAACACTAAGTCCGCCTGCACTACCGTCCTGCATGCTGAGGGAAAAGAATGGGAGTAAGGAGTGGGTGAATGTGTGTGCACACTGTGTGTGCGGTGTGTGTGTTTGGGTAGAAATCTGGAATCACACTGGGAGTCCAAACCGCATTTCACTCAGCCTTATTCAAAGTTTAGCCCTATTTCTTTTGAAAGACCATGAAACTGAAACAAAATATATGATAGCTGTTTGTTGTTGCCTTTAGCTGTACTAAACCTCTCTTATTCAATGTAATTCAAACATATAAAGTAGAATGAAAGAATATAAAGTAAAGGTCGTAAGGTTAAGGTGTACTTTACTGTCAACTGAGAAATTTGTGTTTTGGACCCAGGCCATGCATAGCACATGAAAACACATCACAGATCACTAAAAAGACATAAAAGTGGTGATCTGGCACAGTTTTCAATGGAGAAACACGTTATGCTGGTAATTAAGCCATATATCTGAAGAGAAGTTTTTTCCTACATTGACCACCAGATAGCAGTCTTGTTCCATCTTATAAAGGCCGTTCATTTCACTCGCTTCTGTCATGCAGCCAGAGCACCACAAGGATCCCTATGAATTTTTAATGGGACACAAGTGAGCCGAAGAGACTATCAATATTCTGAGCACTCCAGCAATAAAACTTTAGTACAGCGATGAGGAACGCTTAGAATAATAAGGTAAACACACCCAAAATCAGGGTCGGTCCCCTCGCTCAGGCAAACAAACACGTTTAACATAAGGATCTGCTGTGTTTGGAGGGTAAGGATGTATTCTGATGCTTTTTAATATGGAGTCAAAAAGCCACACAAACACAGGTGCATTCACAAAGCGGTGCATAAATATAAACAGATGCATGGACTATACATGCACACACACACACACACACACACACACACACACACACACACACAGAGCATACAAGCACATACCCAAGCACACATTAGCCCTTGCAGCTCTTTCTCTCATACACACACATGCAGACACACACATACACACATACTCACAGACACACATACAGTACACACGCAGAAATGTGCAGGATCTGCACAAGCTCTCCAAGTCAATATTCTTGCATTACATATGCAATAAACCACAGTGACGACAGCATTGATTAGGCCAATGAATAAGAGATAGGCACCGCTGATTGTCCTGTAAGTGATAACTCAGCTTCTCTGCCTGTCCTCTATTTCATTACTGTGCTTTCTCTCCTCTATTATCCCTCCCTTCCCTTGGCTGCAGTCCCAGAATTCAGTGGGGGTGACATATGTCTCCAGCTCCTGGCGACCTAACATTCTGTTCCACCTCACACACCCATACATCTCTGGCCATCTCTGGCGGCAAGGAAACTAAATATCGGAGAGAATACTATTTTGGATCCTGCACCGGTGGGAAGCTAACTATCTGTGCCTACATGGCAGCTATAGTGCCGTCTATTCAGCCATAGTGGACTCCATCACTGATGCAAAAAAGTAACTTTCACAGATCACGGGCAACGACAATGCACGTCCAGTATTTTCCATGTCCTGTGTCAAGCTTCATATAGGTAGCCAACCAACCAAGCACACACACAGCTGTTCCATTTGCATAATACTGGGCTACATTTTTTACGCCAAGGAAATCTGTAAAGGAACATAAAACATGGTGGAGACACGAGCAGGAAAGCAGCAGGGGGCTGGTCTCTGTCAGACAGACACAGACTGAGGTGGAAAATAAGATCAATTATCCAGAAGTTTCTCTGTCTGGGCTGGCAGGTGAGAACCACATGCCTAGGATAAGGAGACAACACATGCTGAGGGATTAGGAATGTTTTCTTGAAGGTTATCTACACTGCTATCTCATAGCAGTGATTATATGTACACATCTATGCTGTACCAACACTGATTTATACATTAGATGTAGCTCAGTGGTTATAGCATGTGCTGCAAAAAAACTTGCCAATGCCAAAATGCCAAATGCTGAAGTAATAATGATGCCACTTTATTTCCAATGCAATTTGACTTGTTCTTTAAAAAGACAAAATGCAGGCATCTCACACATGTAGTATAAAGAAAATGACACTTGATTGAAGAAATTATCTCACCCCTTTGGCCATTTTTTCACTTGATGAATTCGATATTTCAAAATAAGATTAAATTACTTGTTAAGATGGATATGTTTTGCAGTGAAGCAGTATCCACTTCCAGGGTTAATAGTCTGACACCAACTGGAGTTAAATTGTATGCACTGCATGGTAAGGTGGTCTGGTATGGTACTGCCAAGTATTGATTGGTTTATATCCTTGATGGAGGACTCACAAGATACACAAAACACATTTCATATTTTGTATTGCATAGCTGAAATACAGTGTACTGTAAGCAATCAAAAGTCACTCCTTCAGAGAATTTCATCATCTAAGCAATAACGATATACTATATTACCACAATCTACTGTAATGAAATCAAGGGAAAAGAATTGAGTCATCAGAAAGCAAAACACCATGAAACACAAGGGCATATCAGGTTCACATTTTGCCCACACAAAATTGTTCTCAAAGGTTGTTGTGAACACTTGAGAAGGTGAGAATAAATTGCAGTATTTCAAAACGAGATATAACTTAATTAACTTGCTTTGAAAACTCCAAGACTCCAAGAATTTGAAGTGCTATGGCCCTAAGGATTGCTGTGCATATGAGAATATGAGAATTATAGTAACATTAACACTGTCAAGAAGTAACAATGATAAGAGCTGCAAAGGAGCACTACCTTCAAACATGGCTTTGGGCTATTTTTGTCTTTTCATAATTCTGCCCAGTGACCTTACCTATCACTCTCTGCCAATCACATTCCGCCTGGACACAATCTAACTTTTGATTGGCTGATTGACCTTTCGGTGACATCCAATAGCACCTGAGGCTAAGGTGCTGTATCTAGGGGATGGACTTGACAGACTGGCAGGCTGTACTGTACATGAGGCTAGCAGATGTTTAAATTCCCTGACTAGACACAGAACGGAGAGAAAGAAACTCAAGCTGGGTTACTGTCTGCCTCGTGCACCAATCCAGGTGTGGAGATTTAATGATCGGGCACGTGCACAGACTGCATTAGCTGTGCACCTGCCCTTTCTTTGGCCTGAGCACCCGAGCCCTTTCATAGATCTGTGCACATCCCCGATAATCACACACATGAGTCTGACTGAGAAATAAGCAAGTCATGGTGCTGGAAGTCTGAATATATAACATAAGGAGGTATTTGTCACTCATACAGTGTGAGCGGCTGAGCCAAAATGGTAGAAAATGAAAGACAAGACAGAGAAAGAGAGAGAGGGAAAGGGAGAGAAAGAGAGGTGAGTGAGTCGATGAGTGAGTGAGTGAATGCTTGACGATGCTAGATAGGCAGTTGGGAAGAATAAAGAAGAGGAGGATTAGGAGCAAGAAGAAGAGCATTATGAGCAAATGGCTTGTACGTAGGGCTGGGCGATATGGTTGAAATCAATATCACGATAATCATAAGGATTTTTCTCGATATCAATATATATCACGATATGGTTCATGTATGCAAAATCACGTTAAATAATCAAATTAATGTTCATCTCATTGAACTGAATGGTAATGTTAGGTGTGGTGTCAAACTAAACAGAAATATTCAAATATTATTCCTACCATACCTCATTTTATCAGAGTTTTTAAGTGAAATTTGCTTGTCATCATCAATTTAGACAGCAGAAATGTGTGTCAGGATATCAAAATATCTTCATATCATCACGATATGATTCCACTGAAAGACGATAAACGATAATATTGAATTATCGCCCAGCCCTACTTGTACGTGTGTGTGTGTGTGTGTGTGTGTGTTTATGTTTTGGGTGTAAGGATGGCATCAGTTACCTTCAGCCTGTGCTGTGACACTTCGATGGGAGAGAGAAAGGGACAGTAGAAAGATCCACACACAAGCGTGGCCCATACTCTCTCTCCTCCTCTTCCTCCTTCTATCGCCCGCTCCTCCTCTCCTCTCCTCTTTCTCCCGGCTCTACTCTTCACAGATCTCCTTCCTCAGTTCCACTCCACAACCATCAACTCCAACTCTTCTTTTATCTGAAAGTACACAGATGAAAACATCAGTGTGAATGATTAAGGGCACTCAAAGATAAAACTTCTGCAAACTTGAAAGAGTTATGTTTTTTCATGTTTTAACATACTTCCAATGACACAGTGTTAAATAAATGTATATGCACAGGGTGGATGTCTTCATAAACTTCTTTCTGTACTGAGTTCAGGCTAACACAGTACAGTTTCAGACCTTGATAATACATTGACATTTTACATGTCATTTCACCCTGCTGCCCCCGTATGAACAAACTAACCACTAGGCTTGCTTCCGCGTGTACGTGTACACACACACACACACACACACACAGATGAATATAATCAACAAGTGAAATACTAATACTTGTTACCTTGGAAACAGCCATGAGTTCAAGGAAGTTAGCTAAAGTGGCTCATCATATTATCACTATTTTCTAAAAGAGAAGAATCTGCCATGACTTGAAAATGATACTTTGTCAGGATACTGTATGGGCTGATCTGGGCTACATTCAACATACACTCTATGTTCCTTGGTGAATATGCTTTTTTGGATTGGAAACATACTGAAGGCTTAATCTGTGACAGCAGGACAGTAGACAGGACAGTATGAATTCAGAGACGTCAACACATGATCAATAAATCTGTTCAATCTCTGTTGTTGATATGATAAAGATAATCAAAGCAATAGTATCTGGCAAGCTTTTGGTTAAAATAGCTTGAAACCACTACAGACCAGAATCAAGTGAGACAAATTAATATAATATTATCTGTGGCAACTACCAAGAAACACAACAACAGACCAGTGTTAACGGCTGCAGTTCCACTCTGTCCATTCCAGCCAGGCTAAGGATGACAGGGAAAAGATTTGTAAGGTTCTAGAGGTGCAAAAGATGTTTGGCCCGCTCAACCGTCAGCCAAACCCCCGGACCAGTGCACCTGTCCTGGGGAGAGGATTAAACAAACCCCCTTGGCCCCTCATTGCCCTGGAACTCACACTGTAGGGGTGATTATGTACAGAGCTAAGGCCGGGACAGCATGGCTAATCGCTTCCGGTGTGTGTGTGTGTGTGTGTGCATACTATCTCGTGCTTGTTGAAAAAAGTGTAGCACCGTGGCAAATCTGCGATAACCGACACCATGTGTGTCCAATTTCCGTTTCCACCTGCCCACTGTTATGTTTGTGTGCGTGTGTGTGTGTGTTAGTGCCTGTTTGGCCAGGACACCGTGACACCATAGCAAATTTGTGGCAAAAGATACCATGTGAGTCCAATTCTTATCTCTGCTAGCATGAGTGCGTATCAGAGCACACACACACACACACACACACACACACACACACGCACACACACACACACACACACACACACACACACACACACACACCATGTCTATATTGTCTGTAATCTGAAATTTAGTGGAGCATCAGCTTCCCTGTGACCACTATTGTGAAATATATTCTTTTTTTCTTTTTCTTTTTCTTCTTTAAAGCACATGTAAGGGGCAGCTCACTTATAGCTTTGATTAGCAGTGGATCGATGCAGGAAGTCCAAACTGCACCCAGGCCCAAGGTGCTGGAGGGCCAGCAGAGTGAACACCGGCTTGTCTTTGAGATGACTTCGGAAATCAACATTATTGTTCAGTTGTAGATATGTGGGGGTGGGGGTGGGGGTGGCCTTTGCCAGTGTTTCTAAGCAATGCCAACAGGAGTGGCAGAGGTAGGAAGAGAGGAGTCTCACTGCTGAACGCACAGCTCACAGGAAACTAGACAGCGGGAGAGTATTATACCTGTCCGTGAGAGTAAGTGGAGGTACAGTAACGCTCTGGGGAAATCCTCCACTTTGTCTTCTTCAACACAGAGAGAGAAAGAGAGAGATAGAGAATCTTCCGCATCCCCTTCTTCAGCAGAGAGAGAGCAAATTCCAGCTTAGAACGAAAGAGTTTAGCCCCAAGGCTGCAGCTTTTGACTCAGCATAATGTACTGAGTGTATGCAATTCAGTCCCACTGAAACTTTGCAGCTACTTTGCTGGCATATAATCTCCCACTGAGACGTATATCTTGGGAAGTGATTTTTAAGGGAAAGTAGGGAAGTACAGTGCAGGGGTAGTATCTTATCAGAGTATCTTTTCTTAGCATCTGACACTGCAGATGTTACTGTGGAGTTCTACTCAAGGATCTGAAACATATTGAGATTGATCAAGTGTGGTTATTGATTAATACTACGACATACATTTTTCTTGCAATTTTGATTCACAGATGAAATGTTTTAACCACAGAAATATCACAGGAATCTAGCAAAAGAAAGTGCTTAAAAAAAACCATTTGCTTTAATGTACGCATGCATAATCAATGCCTAAGTAGAGTAAAAATCCAACACTTAAATTGCCACGCGATGGATCAGCAGTGGAATCATGCAGCAGTGACAAATTATTCCATTTGAATTGAATGAACCTCCATCGGAAAGCAACACATTCAACACATTAAGTGTGATTGAGGGAAACGGTTCATGCTGTTATGTTTTAAATTACCTTGCTGTCCTCTACACCTCTCCATTTAAGTGTGTGTGTGTGTGTGTGTGTGTGTGTGTGTGTGTACGTACGCATATGCATGTGTAAATTCATAAGCATAACATCAAAGGGAGGCCTGCCTTCACTCAATTACTATGCAGAAAAAACAACCAGAAAAGGTGAGATGAAAAAAGGTTTCTTTTAACGTGAAAGATCCACATTCTATCTACAGTATCAAGTCATCAAACAATTTTCACCGCACATCAATCTCTCAATACCACCTCATGAGACCATATTTCGACTATAAATTAATATCATAACAACATAAAAATATATCAGATGAATGTGAAACAAATGTGAATTCCAGAAACTTCCCCATCGAGGTTTGACCACCTGGTCTGATAAAGGCTGACTAGTTTACAACCTCTGCAGATGGAAGTGAGAGCTGGCAGGGCTTGTGCTGTAGTGTAGTGCAGCCAAAAACCACACTGCGCTCTCCCATTCACATACCAATGCAGATCTGAGATCTGTCTCTGCATGTATCCTGCTTATAACTTAAGACTACTTACTGCTGAGAGGACAAACTCAAACATTTGCTTTTTGAAGAATGGTAGCCAGTGCAGAAGTTTCTCTATCCTGTATCCATCCTGTATTAGTACAGCGGGATTCCTGCTACTACTAGGAGTCCTATGATGGCTTCATCTGATGTAAAACTATTTTAAAAGCATTTTTGTCATGATAGGCCAGGTTACAGAAGGCATCAGAAACAAGGGACTTCTGAGCCATGCATGTCATCCTAAATTGCTGTAGCCAAGCAATAGTTACGCAGATATATCACCACTGTCCGTGAAGACCTTCTATCTCCAAAATGACAACTTAACTAAAAAAAAAAATAAAAAAATAGACTTGTTTTCAGCTTGGCAATAATGTTTTTCTGAGTTTATCCAAAGGGGTTTGAAAGGGTCTCATCAAGCCAATAGCCGCAGAATTTTCTCAACCCATAAAGGACCATGTAATCCTTTGACTGAAGTTAAAACATGAAAAACCCCAAGACTGGAATTACGAGGTTTTCGCATAACAACAGCAATATGGAAATGGCTAGTGCCTTTTGTGCACATCTCACCTTCTATCCATCCATACTCACCCATCCATCTACTGACATACAGTATATCCTGAGGTTGTAATAATCAAAGGTGGCTGTCACCTGACATGCTGAGGCCATCACTTTGACAGTAGAAAGCTCACTAATGAAGTGAGCATGGCCCTGAGCACTACAGAGTTAAACTACTGTGGCCAAAGCTACAGAAATCACAGCTCATTCCAACAATACCTAAAGACATTGCTGCAAGGTCTGCTATCATAAGCATGTCAGATATTCAGACTGCGTGCTCACAGTGCTCCCACATCAAACTGTTTGCACAATGGAATCTATCACACACTGAAACCACAAGCACTTTAGTCCAGCCTCACCCAGGAGACAGTGTGTATTGTGTCCAAGGCCTTAGTTTATTACTGTCCTGAGAGGATTAAATAAGGATACGAAATGAAGTTTTCCTGTCTGTGCCACTTCAACTCCCTCTCTGTCCCCTATCTCTCTCTCTCAAACACCTACAGAGACACACACATACAAACACATGCTCACGTGCACACATATTCACACACAGATACACACGCACACACACACACACACACACACACACACACCGTATGCCCTACAAGTCTAACTGCACGTCAGCTATTTCTACATAATGGCATTTTCCACCTCACCACTTCACAGGATGGATTATCCCTGTAGGTGGGAAACTAACAGAGAAAAGGCACACACACACACACACACACACAGCTAAGAACTACAATGTGTGATAGCAGGTATCTGAAGTGTATCAGAATACACATAGATTAATAAGATCTAAGGCACACCAGCTAATACACACACACACAGGTTATAGACACAGCCAATGCATACACATGCGCACTCTCTCTCTCTCTCCCACACACACACACACACACACACACACACACCTATATACAGTATACAAGTGTACCAATACACAGCATACCAGCTGCAGCATACGGCACAGTATACTGTCTTACAGTAATATGACTTAACAATTGCAGTCAACCAACACCGACAAGTCTATGCATGGGGGAAAACATCCATGATTCACTCCAAATACTTTCACCTCCTAACGCCGCTCTCACAAATAGCCCTTTATACTGATCAATGATTCATAAATGCACTAGAGTTGACGTGATTGCAAAATGCAACAGGTCTTGGTTTTATGCCATAAAACACTCACAGTTGTGACATCACATTTAAAAGCATGATTAATGCTCTGAGTTTTTGGAGTGTAAAAGCTTTGAATAAGCTCCTGTAGCTGAAAAGAGAAGCAGAGTGCTCCCTTAGAGACTTTACACACAGATAGAATGCTGCCGTTTTCTGCAATACCAAGTTAAGTCCATTAGCCTTGCTATTTTGATGCTGTGTGTGTGTGTGTGTGCGTGTGTGTTTCTTGTTGCTTACGAGGGCTAGATTGAGCGGAACAGCACATTTGCAGACTAACAGTTTCATTTGCAGGCTAGCAGGTTCAGCAATTACTTTATCACAGAAAGAAGGTGGATGAGACAGAGAGAGAGGAGAGGCAAACAGCAAGAAGTACGATCAGACAAGTTACACTGTTTAAGGGGAAATTGTACTGTAAGCAGTAACAGTAAAAGTGCAATGTTCTAGAGTTGCATTGCAAAGGCGTTGGCCTTAGTCCAGACATTTAGGCTGTAACAAGGGTATCTTGGCAGGGAAGAAGCTCACAGCTACTCTGTAAAGCACCATATTAAAATGCAGTAAAAGTAATGGGGTTTTCACTACGGCCCTGAAATGAGCCCACAGATTCTCACTTACCACTCCAGAGAAGTGAATCATCATTATCTTCCCAATCCAGGTGATTTCTTCAGAGTTGCTAGGTTATGAAAGAAAAGAAAAATCCCCTAAAACACACTAAAAAGTTTCATCCAAGTTCGGCAAAAAAAAAAAAGTCTGTTGATATTATATTCCTTCAGCGGTGGCTATCAAAGCGAACAGAATGAATAGTATGTGTGAATCAATGTGTGCATATGTGTGTACAGATGTGAGTGAGAGAGGAGGTAGATGTGTGTGAATGTGTGTGAGAATGGATGAATGACACTCAGACTTTTTTTTCCAGGGCTGTGCTATAGCGCTGAAAAGTTAGAGTGGGGGTTTGGGGGGGGTGGGCGGGAGGGTGAAGCTGCTGCAACCTGTTGGCTCAGAGAGAGAGAGAGAGAGAGAGAGAGAGAGAGAGAGAGAAAGAAAGAGAGAGATGGACAGATAGACAGACAGAGACAGAGAGACAGAAACAGAGAGAGAGAAGGAGGCGGGGGCTACTGATGAGCTTTGGCCCGGCTAGGAATGCATTGCTACTGTTCTTAGGTGCATGTGTATATGTGTGTGTGTGTGTGTGTGTGTGTGTGTGTGTGTTTGTGTGTAGGTCTAGTGGATTCAGTCCAGGAGTAGACACAGACAGCCAGGCTTTCACCTCAGGGTATTAGAAAGAGCAGTGAAGTAAAATGATGTTAAGTACTTGGAGGTTAATCCTCCCATCACACACAAACATACTGTAAGCTGAACTTGTCAGGAATGTGAAATTCCACCAAAAAATGTCCCAGCTACTTATGTATTTCACGGCAGGAGTCAGCTCTTGAATGACCTCTGCAATTTGGGCGCAAATAATATCCAGGATTTAATGTCTTACTGATACAAAACCTTTTTCACAGCAGAGTCAACTGGAATTTACTCCTAAAACTAATTGCTTCATTTGTAAACAGCCGTTTCAAATAGCAATGAAAAATATTCCTCAACCTTGAAAGTCTATCCCTGGTGCGATATAACAAACTGCATTTGTACCTTCCCTTCACACAATATTGTATCCATTCAAGCAATAGGTTATGTAACAGCAAATAGGAAAAATAGCAGATAATAACAATACCAATTCCAAACACAGCCAAGGTCAATTTATTGAAGCCATAAGGCGCGTATCCTTGTATTCCCCGCATACCTCTGTATTAAAAGTTTGTATACCCACACATGAACCCAGCCAAAATAGTTTGGCAAGCAAACACCTTCTTAAAAAAAGAAAGGATAGAAAAGAGGACAGATAAGTCACGTTTTATGAGCCCTTGTCTGTTGGTGTTTGCGTGTGTGTGTGTGTGTTTTGTGTATGGTGGGCCAAGGGGTCATCTTTAACGGTGGACCCCAGGAATGTGGTGAACAGTTTAATAGGGTTTAGCCAGCTGTCAGTCTTGACGTGCTATAACTCAACACACACGCTCTTCACCCGGGACAATAGTGGTGGGATCCAGGCGAGATGCAGGTCTAGAAGATGATCGAGGCGAGGGTGCAGAGATGCCAACATGAGGATGTAAAACTGTGTAAGCATGGAAAGAAACTTCTGTAGTGCACACACAAGAGCATCCAATACAGCCCCCCCCCCTCCTCTACCCACACACCCAACCAATGCACACACACTTACAGCGGCAGCTATTGTGCTCTCCTTCTCCATTCATCTATACATACATTTGAACCACAATATTTCCAAACAAATCCTCTTAGGTTGGAGTATCAGTGAGTAAAGGTTGAGGAATCTGAAGTGGCTGCATCTGTAGTACACAGACAAAGCAAGACTGTGTGTATTTGCAAGCACACAGAGTGCAAGTCCACTTGTACATATACAACAGAAGTAAACCCAACAAAATTATGAATACTAAAGCGACAGCTACAGAGGTAAACTCGTACACTAAATAATTCAGTAACATTCTCTTGCATACATCTGTAAAAAATAGCAATGCCATCTGAACCATAAAACAGGGCACACATGTATAGTCTAGCATGAAAACTTTGAATTTCATCTTCCACTTGGCATGAAACAGACAGAGCAAGGCTGATCAAAAGTCTCTGAAGCTATTGGAAACCCATGTCTAGATTATTCACAGATGTCGTGATATCGGAAAAAGCTCGTCACACAGAGTGAAATCATCTCAGTCTCTATGAAGGAGGTGCATGCTCTACATACAGCATCACTGCAGTATGTCACTACAGTTCAAACGTGCCCTCTGCAGACTTAGTGGGTCAAATCGCAACCATACAGTACAATGGGTTATCTTAATGGAGAATTTAGGGTTCAAGCCTGTACCAGACTGCACTTTAATGTAGATCTGTCAAGAATTGTGAGGCCTTGATTCAAAAGCATTTTAATGGTCTTTGGCATAGATAAGGAAATGGATTTGTGCTGTAATGCTGGTAAAGGTGGTTAACGTTCAATTGTATGCCCCTTGTTCCCTACACTCCACTGTATCACTGACGCAAGGTGAGTGTTCTCACAAATCTGGCACCCATACATCAGCCAGGTGGGTGCTACAGAATGGGGGTGGATGAGAGGAGTTTGGATTTGAGATAAGCATTTTGAGTTTACAAAGTATTATATTGTTGTGTTTTTCAGGATTGAGAATGAATTAAGTATGAGTCTCTCTCATCTGGAACCCAGTCCTGTGCTTTCAGAAAGGCTGGCAGCATCACTATCGACTTAGCTCTACCTCACAAGCACCCAGATGGCCCTTGTGTATTTAACCTGTGAATGCTACGAATGAGCAGAGCAGGAGGCAATATAGGACAACATCCACTTAAATGCAGACAATATAAATCCAATATTGTATGATGCTATAAATAGTCAAGGATATAAGAACTACTTCTGCAACCAAAAGGGTCTGTGATATGTGTCTGAAGGTGGCCACTGATCTACAGAGAGGCATACATTACATAAATCCCCTTATTCTATGTCTATCTATCTATTTTCCAAACAACTCATCTTGGGTGTAGAGCGACAATATAGTAGAAATGCAGAAATTAGAGTAAAAGCTGGTCACCAATCTACAAAAAACCTACAAAAAGGCAGAAGTGCAGTGAGAAATCAGTGTGGGAAGTCCTTCCTTCTTACATCTAGCCTGCATTAATACTGTGGCATTTTCCACACAAGCCCTGTTGGGGGTGGAGCAGGTGAAATAGGACTTCTACAGGGACTCTGTCTGGAAGAAAGAGGCATTTTAAGGCAGAGTAAAAGCTTGTGTACTGAGGCCTGAGGGCCGTCTGAGCAAAGCGTTGCCCTGCCGCTGACCCCAGGACATGTCGTGGAAGGTCAAGAGTCACTACAGGAACCAGGAGGGCTCATCAATCAGGACCGGTCTCCCTATAGGCAGCCATAGGTGTGTTTCAGGGGCTGTGGGTGTTGGTGAGGTGGGGTGTGTTAGTTTGAGTGTTTCTATGTGAGTGTAGTTCCTAGAACCTCAGTGTTTCCCCTGATACTGAATAGACAGAATGGGCTTCGATGTGAAGAAAAGTTGCTACCACTAGTATCACCGTCAATATTGGTTTCAGGAGTCACATATCCTAGATGTTCATTTTGTCACAACCAAGAAACACTTCCAGGGGTGAAGCCGGTGCACACAAATTCCAAAACAGTAATTCAGCACAATGGCTTCATCAAAACATTTTGCAATGAATGAGTACTGTAATCCTTGCCGCACCAAAAGAACACACTACTTTACACTTCCACCGCTGAAAAGCCTACTAAAACATTCAGCACTCTACATCTTTACAGCTTCCCCGGCTCAATTACAGCATGGGTAAATGGGCTTAACTCTCTTTCAATAGCAGGTGTGATTAGAAATAAAAGGTGTTGTGGACCTGCTGGGGGTGTTCAGATGGGGAATATTAACCAGCCTTGTCTCAGCTAATTGCACTTCTTTTCCAAGTGGGCCTAAATCCCCCCCAGTCACCAGCGGTGCTGGCGTGAAAGTGAGCTTTGATTAAATTCACGCTGTAGGCTAAGCAGAAAACAATCATGTGCATTGGGAGCCAAGAGAAAGAACGAAAGAATGGGGGAGAGAGAAAAAAGAGGGAGGGAAAACTAGCAAAAGCACAGTAAATTAGCAAAGCCATTGGGACATGAGTAGGAGGGGTGTGTGTGGGTAGGGCAGGGTATTATGTGTGTGTGTACTGTGTGTAAACATGGATGGCAATAAAGAAAAACTATTGTGCACGCAGGTATGTCTGTGTGTGTGTGTGTGTGTGTGTGTGTGTGTCAGGTCTATCATTCATTAGGAATGCCATGGGCCGGGCAACTCATGTGACACAGCCCAATAAAAACATCAGTGGAATCATGGGTACTTACACCTCCAGTTACAATGGCTTCTTTTTCCAAGGTGTCTGGCCCTTCTCACTCTTTTCATTCTCTCCCTCATGTTCTCTCTCTCCATCCTTTCTTCTCTTTGAACCAAATGCCAAGAGCAGAAAGGTGAACAACTATGCAGACATCTTTTGACAGTTCCCATTGGATAAAAGCCGTATCAAAGCCACAGCCACTGTGTTGCTACCCAGGTGTCGAATGATGAACAAAATGGTGGCACAAGTGAATATAAGTATCTATTAATATTCTGTTTGGGAGAGCCCTGCCCATTCACCATTCATGCCTTGTGGCGGCTTTTCAAGGAGCCAGTGCTTCTAATTTGATGAAATACAGATTTAATGTATTTCTGAAATCTTCATTTCTCCCCTCCTTTTTGTGCTCTACTGGTTCCATCACAAAGGTTATGAAATCAAACATTACTTTAGCGTCGGTTGTAAGGCACTCCGTTAATTGTGCGATTTCTCACACGGCACTTTAATTATGTAAAGTTTAAGTTTTTAGTTGAAACTCAGGGCTGATTCATTTCTGCATATATCGTTCCGTATAATTGGTGAGAGTCTATCACCGTGATATCATTACCTTGAGCTCAAAACTGAGATGAGAGATTGTGTTTTCTCAAATATATTAGCAACTCCAAGTTGAACTTTGAACAGCCAAACTTTGGAACATTTTACAATTAAGCCTTCAGAATCAGAACATGTAACCTATTGCTGTAGTGTGAAATCAGCCTGGGAGGCTCATTTTCCCATGCTGGTATTTGATTTATTTTCCCGGCTTCTTTTGTGTAGTGTTAATGTAACTATTGATAGACTGACAGCATGAGATGAGTGTGAAACAGACAGATTTGATGCCTGTTTCGGTTTCTGTGTTAGGCTATGCTGTCAGTGCTGGCACACTTCTTGGGGTTTCACACCAGAAAGATGGGCAGTCTTTCTCTAGCCTGGGGCTAACACCATTCTGACTCACATCCATAAACCATACACGCTGGGCATAGCGCCCACTGCTGCCAACTACAAAAGGTCTGCTCTGTGCCAAGCCTTTTAGCAGTGCAAACATACAAACAACACACACGTACACACACAAACAGACATGCAGCAGACATACACACAGACACAGAAGACATGCAGATAGATATGCAGACAGAGAGAGAAAAGCATGCACACACACACATCCAGACTCCTTGGTGGATACACACTCTCTTGCAGACAACTTTGTCATGATGAATTCATTTCATAAGCAACTTTCCGTCCCCGACTGAGATACAAGCTGTCATGGCAACAGAAGAAAAACAGCAGTAACAGCATAAGGGCTGGTTTGTTGGGACAAGCTGAACCATGATTGTGTGTCCAATTACCATGAAGCTCCACACTGCAGCTGACAAAGGACATCAAAACAATGAACAAAAACAGTTCTCTTCACTGTGCTTAAGAAGATGCACTGTCACAGAAAATTAAACACACAATACACACATGGCGGAGATAACTAGGAATACACATGTAGAAATATAGTCGGTCGCCTCAGATCAATAACAACCCTTTGTTGTGGCTATGGATCTTGACCTAGATGTGAAACCGATGCCTTTACATAGCAACATCAGCTTCATTAAGCATTATTTGAGAACTGAAAGAATACAAGAGAAGTCATTCAAACCAAGTCTGTGTCATGATTATGTACAGCAGATCATACAGCTATAGAATGTCATGATTATGTAGATTTATAATGTCCTGACTGTGTAGATATAATGTATGTCAGCATGTCATACAAGGGAAGTAATTCTAAAGTATGCCATTCATTTACGATCTGAGTGATAACCAAAGACAAGCCTTAGTGAATTAGGAGTGATGAGCTTGTGCCTGACCTGGAGAGATGGCTTACATACATGGTGGATGTTTAGGAGCTAGATAACCCCTGAAGGTCAAAGGAAGCAGCTGTCCACACTTGACTTCTGAACCTTCCAGAGAAAGGAGAGAGAGAGAGAGAGAGAGAGAGAGAGAGAGAGAGAGAGAGAGAGAGAGAGAGAGAGAGAGAGAGAGAGAGAGGATAGTGAGGTATTTTGTCTGCCAAAAAGCAGACAAGGTGCTGACCAACTTGTTGTAGGAGTGTGCCTGTGTGTGTGCGTCTGTCAGACATAGAGAAATGTTTTGCCACTGATGGAAACCATATAATCACCTACAGAATCACACCTCATTGCAGAAGAGGAATCCTCCACAATCAAGCTGCATGAAGTAGTACCAAGCTTCCCAACACTCACACAGGATTTGACTGAACTCGTTTAAACAGTGTCTAGAGACTATTTCAACTGAGCACATCTGAACCCTTTTGGCTCAGGGGAAAAAAACAACACATCCGCTGTTCAAAAAAGACAAACACTGCGTTGTGTGTGTTTTGTACCCTGATTCATTTATCTAGTCTTCAGTTATTTTGCCTGATCTGTCAGCCAGGTTGCCTGCTGCACTCCATCCTACAGACTCCTCGCACTTGGCAGTCCACGTCATTTGGCTGCTGAGGACAAACGACTCAGAGCCTAAGCTACTGACTTGTGAATCCAGGTGTTTCTGTAAAATAATACTGCTGGGTAAAAGCTAGGAATGGGAATTTTGACTAACCTCAATGCCGATTAAACTTCAGCCATCTCAGAGAGAAGCTGCCAAAACCAGATGGAATCTACTTTTCTGTGAATGCCTGAAACAAGCAAACTCTCTACAATCCAGGTGACAGAAGGTTACTGTTGGTTAAAGTATATCTAACCGACTAGTATTTTTTTGACCACTAGTATGTCACCCAGCTAATCCAGTTGATTAATCATCCCCATCCCTGGTAAAAGCACACAGCATAGCTTGAGACCAAAGAGAGCGTAGTTCGAAAGGTTATCATGTTGAAGTAATTTACTGCAGGAATTATGCTTCGATGTTTTTCCACACAGCTGAACATAATCCAGCTCTACTGAGCAGAGCAGAACTGGACTTAACTGAGCTCACACAGCCGCACTGTGAAGGACAGTACAGAATGTAATCAGCTAAGCAGTATAGCAGTATACATATAGTAGAGAAATACATGCAGTATAGTAAAACAGCAAGTGTGTTGGTATACTTAAGTAGTCTGTTTAAGAGGTGGCACATGTAAACACCATAATCTAGTGAAAATAGATGAGATAATGTAAGCTCATGTTCTGATTATTAAAACCACAATTATAAATGCTGGCATATGCTGATATGCCATTATTCCATTGTTGTTGATTTAGTGTGAGTTGTGGCATTCAGAAAATTCTCTTACTTCATGTACATGTGGATAGCTGTGAATGGGATTTGAAGATGCATTCCCTATATTCACCATATCCTGAATTGGACCTTAGCCAGGATATGAGCTAATATCTGGAATACACTGTGCATGTAAACACACTCAATAAGAAAAAAAAGAAAGAAATCCCTCCATCAGTCAGACAGTGAACTCAGTGGAATGTTCTTGTGTAGTATAATATCACATGTTGGCTAAGGTTGGGAGATCACACACACACACACACACACACACACACACAAGCAGAGACAAGTCTGCTGAGTGTCTGCTGAGAGCAGGTCACTGGAGCTCTGCAGTAGTACTCAATGGAATGGAAAATGGCTGAGGGCGGACTGTGGCGATGAAGGCTGCCTCTTCATGTGCGGTATGCAAAAGAACATGATCGCATCGAAATTCAAACGAGTCGTTATTGCATACAAACATGGCAGCCAGCAGAGACGTGGAGATGTAGATGAGGTTCGGCCATGCGGAAAAAAGACAGTAGTGTAATTCCTAACATAATCTTATCCACTTCAGTACGTTTCAAACCCCAGACATGGTGTGTGTTTTTATTAACTGAGTATAAGGTTGCCATTTACTGACCTTTACAATGTTCAAATATTATGGAAACGACAAAACCAAAGCGAAGATTTGGCTAAATAATGAAGTCAAAGTAAACACAAATACCAGACACGCACACACACAAACACATGCACGCATACACACGCACACGCACAGCCTTTCTCATCCATCTGGCCTTTTTTTCGACACACCCCCCCTGCTCACTGAACTTCACACACCCTTCCTTTCCAGGAGTAAATAGATCACAAATTCATCAGAGCTTGAGCATATGGTGAGGTGAAGGATTTCAAAGCGGGGACACCTAGGGGTTTTCACAACAGTCACATAACCTTTGTCCTCATAATCCACCTCTCTCTCCTCCCTCCGCTGTAGTCTCTTCTGACTCCTCTCCCCCCATTATCTGGCCTTTGAAATCTTCCTCTTTGGTCTAATTTAATATGTGCGGCACAGTTTGGGGGCCGAGGACTGTAATTTGTTGAATAGTCTGTGTCTTTTCCTCCTGAGGATGCTATCAAGAGGAAATATCCACTAGAGAGAAGTGGATCACCCAATTTCATGGGAAGTGGACTGCGGGTGCACAACAAGGCAACAACTCTTGAGAAATGAGAGGAGAAAGCGGAGGAGGAGAGGATAATGAGAATACCGTGGAAAGGCTGCAGTGATACAAAGAGGGAGGAGGAGTGAGGGAAATAACAGGGAAAAGAAATGATGTGTAAAAGACAAGATGAAATTCGAAGATGCTGAACAGAGAGAAAAAGAAGAGTGAAAGAGGGAGAGAAAGAAAGCCAAAACCCCCCAAAAATGTAGGTTATTGTTAACACGTGGCACATTTGTTATATAGTATGGTATAGCGTTCCTGGCTATAAGGTTCAGCACTGTCAGTCTCACAAGAGAGGAAAGAGTGGCAGACAGAGAAATGGAGTGATGGAGTCAACATGTAGTGGAGGTGGAGGAACAGACTGAGGAGGATAACATCTGCAGCAGGAAAGAGAAACACATGGAGGAGGAGGAGGAGGAGGAGGAGGAGGGGAGAGAGAATGGGTGAGACAGAGAGAGTGAGAGAGAGAGAGAGATTCAGGAAAATTGCTGTCATCCTCCTAAGGAGATTGAATGTCAAAGCAAAGGTCAATGTTCGGTCAAAGGTGAAAACCCCTAAAAATAGGAGCAAAGATGAAGTAAGTGTACACATTAACTCTCTCTCACTCTCAAACACACACACACACACACACACACACACACACACACACACACACACACACGCCCACCCCTGCAGGGACCCTGCTCCCCTGAGGCTGCCATTCCCAGGCTCCCAGGTGAGGTCAGCCCACCCTGGAGGGGGCAGTGTTGTTCCACTAGGGGTATTTGTCTGGACATGCCCACCTCCACCTCCTGCTGCCTGGATACTACACATCTCCCTCTGCCTGGCCCGCACCCTGGGGCGACCAGCTGGATGGGGCAAGAGGAAGAACGAAGGGTGGGGCTGTGTGGGTGTGTTAGGGAAAAGATACTGGAGGAGAGAGAGAGAGAGAGAGAGAGAGTACAGTTAAAGAAACGGAAAGATGAAGACATGTGCCCCTATGCACAGTTGCATGAAGTATCTTAATTCAAGATTTTGCTTAAAAAAAGCTGGACTGTGGCAAACAGCCTGGTATTTTTTTCTTACCTAAGAATCAGTCTGAGTTTGTTGCAACTCTGGTGTCAGAGCTGTGGATGGATAGATGAATAGATGGATGGATGGATAAATGAATGAATGGACTGGTGGAAGAATGGATCCCATAGAGTTAGCCTATATTTTTCAAAATATACAAAAAATGCCCAAAAAAATATATCTGTACATGTAGATGACATTCATTCAAAAAATGTTTTGGCCACTGGAAATCCATTTTCTTCCTGTGCACTGTTGACAAAATACTGTCTATACTGCCTATACTGTTCCTGCATGAATATCTAAAATATACATTTGGCCACTCAAAATATATATTGAATGAATATCATCATATCATTCATATCATGTCTACAAATCTGGCCAATTTTTTGTTTATTTATTTTATTTACTTATAGACATAAACATTCTTTATCTCTAAACATATTGTATCTGTGAAATGTATTTATTTCCATATGGGATGGATAGATGTATGACTGGATAGATAAATAGATAAGGGTTTGGAAAATAGAAGGGAAGGGAAGGAAAGGAAGTGGTACTTATAAAGCTTGTCAGTTAGAATCAGCAGTAGATAATAATTTGAGTAGTCTTGTCTGGTTCATTATTCACTGAGGTAGGGGGTTTCAAAATGCTGCATTCTTTTCCACCAAACATCCAAGATGAAGATGACAACGGTTGTCATGTGCCAGTTAGCATTTCTTTTAAAAATGGAAATGTGAAAATCAGCAAGCAAGAAAAAACTTGTGCACACACACGCACGCACACACACACACTAATTGTCTAGAATTTGTTTTGTCATTGCACCCAAGAGGATGTCTGAATAACAATGTCAGATTCACAGAGCAACATTTAAATAAGCTAAACAGGGAGAGAGGGGAGGAGGAGAAGAGTAACATCCCTGGGATATGGCAGTTTTTCAGAAATCAAACACTGCTGTAAAAGACGGCACTTCTTTTTAATAGAGGGAGCAAAAGAACCATTTGAGTGGTCACCACTAGTGACCACATGGTAGAGTATCTGGTGTGTGTTAGTCTAGAGAAAGTTATGCCTCGTGGGACTAAAAAACCCATGACACTGGTGGTGAGGCTGATGTACAGCGTGATGACTACTGATGGCTAATAAAGTGTGTCAGTGCTAAAGGTGTGTCCCCTTCACACATGGATGGCTTGACCAGATCATGCCATCTCTCTGTATATCTGTATATTGATGAATGGTGAGTTCCTTAGTATGCATAGTGTATTGATTATTGCAATTACACACTATTACGGTTCCATTATTCGCACTGACTGTCTTTAATTACACTAGAGAGCAAGAGGGAGAATGAAAGGAGAGAGAGAGAGAGAGAGAGAGAGAGAGAGAGAGAGAGAGAGAGAGAGAGAGGCTGCACAGATAGCTAGATGAAGGGAGACACTGCGCTGAACTAATTAAAACAGAAACTTTTTGTTTCAGCAAGTTGACAGGGAATGAATCTGGCAGAGAATTAATCTGACCGCAGGGAACACAGTAAGGAGTCACACACACACACACACACACACATACATACACACAGGGAGGCGCAGTGCAGAGTGCCGTTGCCATAGTTACTGACTGTGGCGCCACATCATGCTGCAGCGTTAATGCAGAGGAGTGTGTGTGTGTGTGTGTGTGTGTGTGTGTGTCTTACTTACGCTTTCATTATATCACCGCCCTGACCTATTCGAACATCCACTACACACACACACATACACACACACACACACACACACACACACACATGCACAGCAAGAGCGAGAGACAGAAAAGTTGCAGAGATAAATACAAAGTGTTCTTGTTGAAAGAGCTAAGACTTCCTAATATAGAGCTAACAGCTTCCAATTTGCTGGCCATTTGAAGCCAGTTGAAGCACTATCCAGGCTGATGTGGTGGGTGATAACATACTGGAAAAAAAAAACCTTTTGGCAAGTAAAGGTAAGCGCTTCAATTCAAGTCAAGGCCTAAAGAATGCATCCCTTTAACCTGATGAAACTGATTACTAATTACATTCTGAACACTGGCTTGTGCCTGTAGGGTGTAAGGTCAGTGATTTCTGTGTGGCTACATGCATGCTCCCAAGTGTGTTACAGTAAGCGAGTCGATGTGTGGAAGAGAGAGAGAGAAGAGAGAGTCCAGCACAACAAGCACAGCATTGCTGCAAGTCACCCATAACAACATAACACATTGCCACTAATCCAAGCTTACAAGGACAAATCCAAACCACATGGTCACTGTCCATTCTCACAGCCCTTCAATACTGAACCATTCTCCACCATGGGCTTGCATTCATTATCGGTGAGAACATCTTCAAACGGCACCATCAAAACAGATCCACGCACACAGATTTACTGACGCAAGCTCATTTTCATGCTTTGAAAACATATATACCAGTTCTCAATGTCAACTACTATTGATCCAGTCAGTGGCTGCTCTTCAAAGCGCTTAACTTCTACTTATATGTCTTAGTAAGTGGAAGTGATCTCTAATAGGTGTGGTAAAGCTAAACTTTGATCTTTTGGCGTCTGGGAGTTGTGGGAAAAGAGGTATTTAGCATGACAAAATGAGGAAAAACAAGGACCAATTTTATGAGTGCTGAGGAGCATCCAAAATGGAGAATGTGATTTAAGCTTTGCAGGAAGGATGTGTGTGTGTGTGTGTATGTCTGAGCATGAAACGAGTAGGTGTGTCCCTGTTCTTCTGTCACATTGTACACCCTGCATGTGTGAAGGTTAGCTGCCAAGTTTACAGCTGTGCCTGTAACATATCATTGTATTTTCACAGACTATTTTCCAAGTCCATCCGCACCCTCATAACACTCCCTCTCTCCTCCTCTCCTTTTCACAAGACATTTTAAAGGGATAATTCACATTAAGGGAAACTAGCTGTAACTGCTGACCCATAACTAGTAACAAATCACTGTCGCTGTAAAAGCGGGGATATAATTGAACCCTTGCTGTAGTGCTTTGAAGTGCTGTGACAGCTCGTAAGGCTCGGTGATGGTTGCGTCCACCTGGTCAGAAGGCCTGCTGCCTCAAAAAGGCCGCATGGACAGGTGAGACTGATCCTCCTCAACATGGCAGAGCTGGGATGGAGAGGTTAAACTGAGTTCAACTCTACGGACTGCATGAAGGATCTGATTACAAAATAAGATAGCCGACATCTGATATTTGATTTGAAACGTGACACCTACTGTAACAAAATGATGGCTGGCATTAAACCAAAACTCACTACTGTATGATTTAAGCTGTTGCTATGTGAAGACCATCACTTATAAACATGGAACATTTTAGAAAATAATCATTTGTATTTTTTAATTGAGCCATAAAAATCATACTTTTTTTAATCCAGAATGTATATATACCTAGAACTTTATGAACTGAGTGCAAAGGTGTTATTCATGGATGTTGTAATGCTTTTGAGTAATGAAGAACTTGAAATGACAAGGTCACAGTTACTGTAGATAGACACTTTCTTCAGTTTCTTAGAGACGCTCTTCAGTATCCTTGTCCCCAGGCGTTTGGTGTGTGAATATCAAAAGCAATGCAGAATAAATAATTGGTGGGCACTGTGTGCATTACGACCTTGATCCTCTCTCAAACAGCAGCTACAGCAGCTCCATTTTTTGTCATGACTTTGCAATTAGTTTCATTGGAGAATTTAACTAACAAAGCAATCAGAAATTCAAGGAGGGGCAAGAAAGTAAGGCATGGCTTGCTAGCTGTGCAAACGTCTGCATGTCAATGCTTTACAGTAACTAGTGCTTCATTAATCATCTCTTTTTCAAGGGAGACATGGTCAAGAAAACAGAATCAAGGCAAACAAAAAGTGCAGACAACACAACAATGTACAAAAGCAAAATATAATCAAAATCACGTTTTGAGCAAAGTCCAAACTCGATATACAAATGCTCAAAAAGGCAGTAGTCCAATAGCAGATGTACCTCTACGCATAAGTCAGGACTAAATAGAAAAAGCACACATAAAGCACAGACTGCACCACAGGACCCGTCATCATCAGTTTAAACCCACAAAGAGAGACCAGCTCTTTTCGTTTTAGATCACTTTGTAATGAGTTCCATGAAGAAGGTGCAGAATACATGAAAGAGATGGTAAAGAATGGAACAAAAAATTACAAGATTGAAATAGAATTACCAAAATTTTAAGTGGAGTCTTACTATGTAGGCATCACATTACATGTGCTGTTTTTTGGAGGCTTTTATCCAAAGTGTCTTACAGTCCCAGGAGCAGCTTGTACATTTTTGAAACGGAAGTGGCCCTAGTTGGAATTAAACCCCTAATCCTGGTTCTGGATTAGTGTTAGTGTGATCCTCTACCCACTGAGCTACGCAGGAACACAGCTATACAAGACCAAGTGTATGGTATCAGAACCAAGAGTGATATTCATTCAGTGAATCGAAATGATGCTGGAGTGTTGTTAATTCAATTTCTCTCACTAGCTTATTTCCAGACACAAAATAGAGATTAATGCCATCTCTCCTCCTAGCTCATTTCTTACAAAAATCCTTTAAAAAACTGATTCATAACATGGGGCGTTTCAGCTTTGTGAAAATTGATAACGTGCTTCTGCATATTTATCCCATAATAACTCTTTTCAACCTAGCCCAGATATACATTTCAGATGCAAGCTATTCTTTGTTTCTCCCAGAAAATATGTCCCATTTTCTCTCGGCTGAAAAGTGATGCTGTCTTAGGAGTTATCTCTAGATGAACGAGTGTGGCATGTTTCTCTTTCAGCACCTGTGGAAGTAAGGCAAGATTGAGCGTTTCAATAGATGCATGATACGGCAAATGTTGTGCACGGGTTTATAAAGCACAGAACCCTGCAGAGAGAAATACAGGTGTTGCCATCATAGAAATAAACTTTACTGCATGTACTTCATGCAACAGTGATTTACAGCGCCAGTATCAGAAGGCACAGAGAATGATTTAGCAGCCTCGCGTTTTACAATATATACCTATTCACTTTTCACCTAGTTCAACATTTGAGAAATAATCAGCTGCAGTGGCTGCTGCAGGAGTCATGGAGGATGGATGAAGGGGATGCTTGATGGGGGAACTCGCATGTCTACCACTGCAGACATGGAGACACAAAGACTGAAAGACAGACGGTCATGCAGATGTGAAGGCATCAACAAACAGCTAGACAAGCAGGTAGGCAAGCAGGTAGGCGGGTCAGACAGACAGAGGGTAAATATGATTACACATCCAGAATGACATCCTCTCCTCTCCACCCCATGTTACATCCCTGAACTGCTCTCTCAACAAGCTTAAAGGCTTGAGTGCATGACAAATCATCTGAGACTTTCACCATGCACGTAGTTGTACTGCATCTAGTGTAATGCTCATGCTCAGGAAGTCGACATGCGACTCTAAGATGAGCTATAGGTAAGGGATGAAGACTGCTGTGTAAGTAGGTTAGACCCCCGGGGCCCTAAAGACACTGCTGGTGGTGGAACTGTCGTGTCTCAAACTGCCAAAGAATTATGGCAGGGTTGCAACATCTGCTACCTGAGAGGGAGACAGACAGTGATGGATGGCCAGGTGTGTGTGTGTAGAGGTTTGACTGCACACGCACACGCACACGCACACGCACACACACACACACTTAGAAACAAACATGCATATATTCACATACACATGCATCCACAGACTGACTGAGTCACCACTTAAATAAGAAATGCACACATCTGTGACAGATGAAAATTTCAATTTACTATGACTCACCAATGAACAATGTGCAAAATGCACAAACGTACACAGACACACAAGCATACATGGCCGTGTGCACAAACACACACATACACACTTGTTTTGATGGCTCACTGTTTAATACCTGTCAACATTTCCCATATGAATGCATTTCCAGTTGAATAAATAATCCCATCAGAAGAGATAAAGATTAATGATGTATTTATCATCCAATGACAAGAGTTGCACGCTACACATAAAAGATCAGTATCTAGATGTCAACGGCATATCCAATTTGATGAGATTAGTGAACAGTAGGAAATATAATTCCACTTCACTGTCAGGGGAGTTAATGCTACATTTATAAAACACTAGACTTGTACTCTGTACTTTGGGGACAAGGAAAGTTTTCCAAGATAAACAAATATCTTCTGTAGTCAGGAATCTTGCACATATTAGGCTAACAGCAAAAGTGCTATTTTCTTAAACACACTTCAACATATTTCAGAATGATTGAGAAAAAAAAATCCATGTTGCCTTGAGGCCTTGGTACCGAATGGCATACTAGTCAATAAAATGTGTGTGTGTCTCTGAGTGTCTACGTTGGCTATTGAATCATGTCAACATTACACTCCTTTAGGCCACAGTTACACACATTGCCCTCTAGTACCGTTGTAAGTCACCCAGTTATAACGTAAAGTGCAATTCTGTCTATAATTATACTGTAATCATCTTTATATATGGCCATTAACGTCATCACCTATCATGTATACACAATACAGCCTGCGCAAAAGACCCAGACGTGTTGTGGCATGAGCAATGGATCACAGCAGAAGGTATGTGCCGACAGTGAAATCCAACCGCAAGTGTTTGGCATTGGCATATCACACCACAGTCTATGCATGTTTGAGTTTGTGGTGAGTTAGCTGCAAATATGCAGGTTTGTGGTTGACAATTAATGGTATTCCTTTTGCAGGTAAAATGTTTTGATGTTCTTTCATTTGATTTGATTTGATGTTCTTTGATGTGATTTAAATCCCGAATGAGCAACCATATAGAAAAGAAGACAGTGTCACATTCTATGTTAATGTTCTCGATTTACAATAAACTTTATTCATAAAAGTAGAGGCTACTGGTGAATATTTACACCGTCGCTAGATGTCAGATGCCCAAAAACCTCACAAGCCTTCCCTCCCTCTGTACCTCTCCTCACCCTCTTCTCTTCCTTCTCAGACTGGTGGGTTTGGGCTGGCTGAAGGAGCCGGGCTGGGTGGTACAGGGGTTTTGCGACCGAAGGGGATGGGGGGCAGGATGGGCTTGGCGTTGGATCCAGGGCGTCCAGAGGAGGGAGTCATGACCGCAGATAGTTGGTCTGTGTCCGGTCGAGGGGCGTCAGGGGTCTGGCCCGATTCCACTTGTTCTGAAAGGGATGGATACAAGCATGGATATGGACGCATTATACAAGCACATCTATGGTCACTAGAAATAACTAGAGTCAACCTGACTAAATTATGCTCAGACGTACAGTCTTGGTGATTTATGGACGGTAATTTGTCATGTGTAGACTCAAATGATTTGTAAGAGGTTTGTAGCAATGGCCTACAACTGTCTGTGACTTGCATGAAAAGCAGAAAAACAGCCTTTTTGAAAACAGAAAAAAACAACTTAAAGCATATCACTGGAAAGGATAGGCATGATGCAACTGATAACTGAATTTTCTCTCTCAGACGTCCTAGTTGCTAGTGGGATGATATGTATACCATCACCTTTGTTACATGCATATTTTCTGGCAAAGATGCCCTAAAAATAATCATAAAAAATGTATTTCTGACCTTTGAGTGTTTCTAGGGTGTGTCCCAGGGCAGAGATATCCAGAGGCTCCACGGCAGGTCCGGAGCCCAGGTCTAAGCCTCGACCTGGGGCGACGGCCTCGGAGAAGGCTCCTGCTGAGCTGGGCACAGACAGGGCCGAACTGGTACGGGACTCATCTGAGCTGCTAGTGGAAGCAGGGAGAGAGAGGGGAAGCATTGAAAGAAGGGAAGAGAACCCAGAGATGAAAGAAAGGGAGAAAGAGAGAGGGAGACGATGGAGATGAAGAGGGAAGAGGAAGGTCAGGTAATGAGAAGAGTTTGAGTGAAGGGACAAACAGTTAAATCACAAAAGAGAAAAGGGGTGAACACACTTCAGCTCTTGGGGGATTGAACTTGGGACCTTCCAGTTACAGGACAGTCTCTTTAACCACTAGTCCAACCTCATGCCTACCAGTTTTTGTTTTCTGATAACTCTGTTTATTTCCTACTGTACTGAACTACTGATGTATTATTTTTGTGGCATTCTTCCCCATGCAGATCTGTTATCCTGCCCTTTTCCCAACTCCACCCCTTCTTATCACTAGAAAGGCGAAAAGACCATGCCGCTGGGTGAGATTTGAAAATTAGATTTCTCCAGAACTGTGTATGCAGTGTACTCATCTGCCCATGGCTTTTTCTAAATATTTGCCCTTAAAATGCCTGTGTTTTTGGAATAGATATATATATAAAAATATGTTTTTTCCCACACAAAACACCTTCCTCAGTGCTAGAATTAGGAGCTATAGGGCAATTGTACTTCAAGTGTGAATGTCTCTCCCTCCATTGGATCCATTGAATGCCCTCAAAACTCTATTGAAACTAATTTCACACATTTGATCACTCACATGCCTTCAGAACAAAAGTGTGATGAAGATGATGAAGACTTAAGCGAAAGGAGGAAGTGGCGTTAAATGGGAAAAGGCATGCACTACAATGGGAAAAAAGCTTTAGGGCTTGCTGTGTTATAAAAAAGAAATTAAATCAGTATAGCAATAACACTCAGTATCAAAGACCTACAGGAGGTGGACAACATAACAGAAACACTTAACAATATATGAATATCAAGTACGTAATAAGAAGTAGGGCCATCCTTTGCTTCCAGAACAGCTTCAATCCCACTGTCGTCCTGAGCTGTGTGTCTTGGGATATTGGACCATTTTTCAAGAAGGAATGCCTCCAGTCCTTTGATATTTCTTGGCCGTTATACAACCATGCAGAGCAATCATCGGACCTAATGACTCCCATGAGAACGCTGCCCAAACTATTACAGATCCACCACCATGTTTAGACAGTTGGAAACAGACATTGTGTGTTGGAGGAATCCTTTGGCTTTCTCCGAACATAAACCCGTCTGGGTACACAAAAAAAAGAAAGAAAGACAACTCTTCAAACCAGAAGATTCAGATTTTTTTTTTCCCATTGCTCAGTGGTCAGTTTTGTACTGCTTACATCAGAGTATGGATTTTTGTGAAGCTCACGGCACACAGTTTTTGTTGAGAATGTCTCACAGAGGTGTTGATTCAATTCTGTGGTAATACTGTTAATTGTCCATCTATCCCCTGCTTTCAACTTGCAATATTCTTTGCTAGTGCAGTTTGTCCAAGGTTGGGATTATACAGACTGCTCCCTCGCCACATGAAATCATTTTGCCGTTTTTATGACTGATGCACCTGCAATTCTGACATTGACTATTTTGCCCTTTAGGGACTCTGTTAGATACCTCATGTTGCTTTGAAAAAACTCACATATAAAAGTGGAGATTGCTGGACCTCTTTGAAAGCTGACACATACTTGACTTGGTATTCATCTTAATATGACTTTCCTATGTAGCTGCCTGTAGATGTGTTTTAGTTTTAGTTCAAAGTTAAAGTCCTTTTTCATGTGTTGTTACTGTTATTTTGTCCACGCCATGAATATTGACTATGTCCTGATACAATGTGTTTCACAGTGATCCAACCACCCCTCCCATTATCAATGCCAGGAAACAACTCTGTTGTCTCACTTAAGCTACAAAAGTGGGATGGAAGCTGACACCAGTAATAGAGAATGATCTGTCAAATGTCTGCGGTGAAACACAAACACACACACACACACACACACACACACACACACAGCCTATGCCAAAATCCCATCAGAGAAATAGGACAGCCTCCTCTGTTACAATATGTCAGATAGACACACAAGTAAAGACACATCCCTAATAAAAGCTAGGCCAACACAGATGTCTGGAATCCTCTATAGAAATACTGCAGGGCTGAGTAATGCTCACTTCACATACTATAGGTCATGTATCACTCACGATGCCTTGACAGAACATGTACATTGTCAACAAGTTCGGTAAAACTTGACTTCTACAAACATGAAGCCAGTGTTTGTGTTAGTGTATCTTAAATGTCTTTAGATTACTTTTGAGAAAAGGTAATGAAATAAGTTGCTAATTTGTTCAGGTGAGGGAATACCGTGTGCTTGCATGCACACGCAAGCATGTGCACGCTCACACAGCACACACAAACACACTTTTCTTGACTGCATCAATGTATGACTGATTAAACTCATATTTGCAACCAACTTGTGCAGTAAGCCTGTTTATTGAGCTTAAGTATACACAGGGGGAGTTAAAAAGTAGAAAAAGCTATAAATCAGAATTTATGAGTCAGTGTAACTATAACTCTGTGTATCTGTGTATGTGTGTGTGTGTGTAGGTTTGTCCCCAGATGGCTCATACCAGTAAAATCAGCTCTATAAAAGTGAACATATGTTGTTAAACAAGCACAGAGAGGTAAAGAACAGTACAACAAAAGCAGTTTTCTGCTTCTCAGTCTTCAGCCTGGGACTCTGTTTTATTAAACCTCTAGACTTCCTGTGGATTCTAACATGAAGGTGGGGAAACAAGCCTTGCACAACTCTCACCATAACTCAAAATGCTATTTCTATTGAAGTTTACAAACCATATACTGCATGAAGTGAAACCTAATACAACTTCAAAATACATCTGTATCTGTTATTCACATACAATTCCATCTCTCCTTACTCCAGGTCTGGCAATAATGTGTCTTTTCAATGGGTACCTACCCTTTTTTTGGGTAGGGCATTGGTAAACTGTGAGCATCTGTGAGTGTGTGTGTGTGTCTGTGTGTGTGTGTGTGTGTGTGTGTGTGTGTGTGTGTGTGTGTGCGCGTGTGTGTATTTACCTGCTGTCCTCATATAAATGGGGGCCAGGATCCTGATTCTGAGAGGCAGTTTGGGCAGAGCTGAGGTAAAAAAAAAAAACACATAGAAAAATTCATTTTTCTTCACAAGTTTAAATCATATGGAAAAGCAATTTCAAACACACACACACACACACACACACACACACACACACGTTCGCATGTACCCATGCATACACAACGTACAATGAGACCTCAGACTCTAAAGCCCCAGTTCCTTGACAAGGGCAGCCACCAGAAGAAGGTGAATTTCGACTTGGCAAATTGTGTGTGTGAAGATGATAGGCACAATACCTATCATCTTCCTTGATCATTCATTCATTTGTTCATTCTTTAATTCATTCATATTAGTGTAGTCGTTGACAGGTATAATTTAACTTAAATGAAAGCACCACATCACAAACCTCTATTCTTAGCCAACAGTTGGATGCAAATAATCTTCCACTTCAACATCAAGGTCAAACAGCAGCCCAAAATAGGCCATTCAAATGCAGTTAGGAGAAGTGCTCCAATTACACGTAATTTGGCTTAGTGGTGAATGCCTACTCGAATTAAGGACTGGAGCACTATGAAGTGCATGCTACTATACACCTTTTGAAGAGCTGGCTGTAGGCCCCTGGACTCTTCCCTACTATAGCCTCTCTCACCAGCTGCTCACGCCTTCTGATGGAAGCCAGCTCCTAGGGAGGGGAGAGAGTCGAAGAGAACAAGAAGGAGTAGAGGAGGAGGAGTGGGAAGGTCAGGAGAAGGGAGCAAGAAATGCAGGCAAGAGAGATCGAGATGAGGGGAGAGGGAGAATGATATGGAGGTGATGGGGGGGTTAGAAAGAGGAGGGGAGTGAGGTGGAGAGAGGGAGAAAGATATGTAGAGGAGGAGTGGGAAGGAGTCCAGAATGTACAGTGGGAGGATGAGGAGGAGAAAGAGAGACAGAATTCTGTTACAGTAAATACACGCAGGCGAATCAATGGAAGGGATTGATTTTATGAATTTGATAGTCTTTAGATGTGCAAATGTGTGAGATGTATTTTTTTGGCATTCACTGACAGGCTGCATTACCAAATAAATGTTTCATCAGAAGTCATGTTACTCACGGCGGGGCTCTTCTGACGGCTGAGCTGTGCCTGGAGCTTGGTCCAGTAGTTTCTGTAGGAGGGGTCTGATGGGTCCAGGGCCGGGGCTGAGCGAGACTTACTGTCTGATCCTGACCTGCTAGACGGGGCCGAAGCTGGCCTCTCCTCTGGCAGATGCCCTGAGGCTGAGAGAGAAAAATAGATATGTCAATACTGTATGTAAAGGTCACAACATACACACGCACACACACACACACACACTTAAGCACACATACATGAACACAGAGACACTCGGATTGAACACACCTGTGGAGGTGTGGTCTGGGGAGGCTCTGGTGTTGTGGTCCCCTTCAGCCTGCTCCTCCAGCCCCAGGTACTCCTTCACTACCTGCCTCAGTGTCTGGTAGGCTTCTACCTGGTCATCTACACACACACACACACACACACACACACACACACACACGCAACCACCAAACACATGAGTGCACTTAAATGTACATTTGCATTTACACCCATTAACACATAAGAACACACAGAAAAAATGGGTTCATGAATGTAGCCAACGTGTCTCCCATCTAATGCTAATGAATTAAAGATATGGGGATGATGACCTCAGTGTAATGAGGTGCTAGCTAGCAGCGCATAAAAATGATGAGTTACCCACGCTCCCTGTACATTCACTTCATTAAGGAAACAGCTAACATGTCTCAGTGCTTTCATGAGGGAATGATAAACACAGCCATTCGGCAGCTAATGTGCTCTTAATACATGTGGTAATTGGATTGAAAGTGTAGTGCACGGGTTTGAGTGAAGTGCGCTCATTTATCTGTGGCTATAGCGATGACACTCAGAGTGCTCTTGGCCAGGGGGATGCAGGGTATTTTTGACTTAGTGAGACACTAAGATGACACATTGCCTGTGAAGAGAGCAATCACGGCGCAACAATGAATTCCCTATTCCTTTGTCCTACTAAGATGTATCATATGCAAAGCCTGAGCAAGTAGAGAGGCTAAAATGGATGATTGTTGGTAATTTCATTGTGGATATTTACACTTGTACTGTAATGAAACAATAGCAAATCACTAAATTGGATTTGAATCTCCACTGAGAGGGGTAATTTAAAACTGCCTACTAATAAACTGCTATTATTTAGCTCTGCAATCAACACTGAAACCAATAACTTAGCCCTCAACCAACATGAATGGATAAGTTCAGTGTCATGACAGTTCAATGACAAAACGCCCCCTTGCCGTACCACAGGGGATGACGTTATCGAAGAAGCCCGGCCGCTGCCTGTTGGTGTTTGCGTAGAGCTCTATACGTGCCACTGCCGTGTCTATCTGTGTACGGGTGTAGAGGCCCCGGCTTCTCAGGTGCCTGCTATACTGCTCCGCCTGGGTGGGGATGAGCAGGATGTAGCGAGGCTCGAAGTAGCTGTTCTTCAGACTTAACACACCCTGCGAGGACAGACAAACAGTTTGGCTTTGAGGAGGAGGGTTAGCTATAGAGAAGGAAGAAGGAAGCTTCACTCTGTGGTTCATGGGTTGAAAACGGGATGTCTGTCACTCTGAGAGGTTACACTTTGACGTTTTAATCCCACTCAGAATGTAGAACAAAACTGTAGAACCATAAGAACATGATTTTCACACTGGAAGAATAAATGTAACGTTTTTAGACCTCTAAAACTGAATTTAAGACTTAAAATGCTTTATTAAACTGTACTCAAGACTAAAGAACATAATTAATTTTAATTAATTAATTAATATAATATAATTTAAAACATTTTAAGACTGTTTCAGGACCTTGTGAAGAATGCTTGTCTCGTGCTTACTTCACAGTACTATATGTTATATACCGTATCTAACGCATTGCTATAGAAAACCAGGCAGTCCTTCAATTTAAGTTAAAACATGAAAATCACCAAATTTGGAATTACAAGGTTTTCACCTGACAGCAACAATATACTATACTGTATCTACAGTAACATATACTGCATACCGAAGGTCGTTAGTGGCTAGGTGAAAATCTCTCTATCTTCCTTTGGCTTTCTCTGTCTCTCTGCCAGTCTCTATTTTATTAAACACACGTGTGACTGCTTGATGTACTCCAGCCTGCACATGCAAGTCTGTGTATAGGCGTTCTCCATACGCACCTCTAGCTCCATATGCACACAGCAGGCCAGGCCTTCGCTGGCCACATCCTCTATGGCGTCCCTGGTCAGGCCGTACCTATGACCCCCATACTGCATGGTCTGGATAAACTTACCCTGAGGGGGAATTTCCAGTTGGGGGGGAAATAATGAGAGAACTTTTTAGTGTACCATCGCCACAGACCACTTTACTACCACAGATTCATCATCTTACCACTGTTATGAGCTACATTAATCTCCTCAGGTGGATATAATACTTGACGTACACATACGACCTCAGCCTGTTCTGTCAAAATTAATCATCTCAGTTACTTCCCTTCCTGCAAGCTGAACTCTTGACCCCAGTGGTCAGGGCAAAAATCCCTCTCTTTGTTACTTCTCACACATGACCCCTGACCTTTTGTCTATCTTCTTCGTTTTATTTGAGCTGCATAATTTATCACTCTCAACAAGCCTATGGCCAGATCCCAGCTTGGAATACAGCATGCACACTTAAATGTAATACCTGTTCTTTGGTTTGGGATAGTTATAGTGAATGCAGACCCACAGCTGATGGCAATAAAATCCAACAAAGCATTATGGTTTGCAATTTCCTTATAAATGAGTATTGTCTGTATTTTCTATAAATTGCACATCTGTTTGATACTTCATATCAAGATGTCCTCTGCAGACCTGAGTCAAACAGGAATTTAAGTTTCATCAAATGCTTTGCTTGCATCATCCAACCTAAATTAGTCATAGAAAAGCATTCAAACACTCATTTACCAATGTCACTCACAGAATGGCAGAACCATATGAGATTTAGTTTGGCTGCTGTCTTGTGATTCCATATTATCAGACTTGGCAACCACTCAGCCAAAATGACACAGCATGCTAATCTTCCCTGTATTTACAGCCCAGTGAAACAGTATAATAAGTACTTAGGACTGCTGATTGGGGTTAATTTTGTATAAGAACAGCCACAAGGAGTGGATACAAGAGGTTATGATTACATAGTTACAGAACAGTACATCTGGGGGAGGGAGGGAGGGAGGGAGAGGGGAGTGGAGGGGAAGAGAGGAGAGATGAGAGCATGAGGAGAAAGACCTGAGTAAGAAGGAAAGGCGAGGAGGGGAGAAAAAGAGAGGAGTGATAGTCTAAAAAGTTGGCAACAAAGTAGATAGATGGATGAATCAAGTATAGGGAGGGATAGACAGTAAAGTTAAGCTGATCCACTTCCTCTGCTGGAGCAGACAAATGGCATCGATACCAGCATCAAAGCCGTGCCTGTGTAAATCACTCCCTGACCCAGACCTCTATCCATCATCCCACCACACTTACATAATAGCAGCTTGAAGAGAGGGACAAGCTGGGAGAGAAACCAAACGTGCCCCAGACCTCAGGCCTCCTATCCAGGACTCATTTTTCTGACTCTAAACAATATTTGATGACTAGTGTAGATTTGATGCTTTTGTTATCTTCGAGGAGTATGACAACAAGGCTAAAGTGATTAATGAGAGACGGTTACTTTCGATTCACACAAATACAAAAACTTGATACCTGATCACGCATAGGAAATCTACGGAGCCTGGCAGGGGCCGTCCTGTAAGGAAGATGTATTTCGTGGTACATAAAACATGAGCTTGAGTTACATAAAAAAATATGTGAATAGATATAAAACATGTGCATATAATAACTTGACCGATGCTCTATAATATCCCTCAAGTCTGCATATTGATGATGGCAGAGCCCATTAACCTACTTACTAGTAATATTGTCTTACATGGCAAGCGTTAAGGATTGCCTTGATTACTCATCCCCTGAGTTTTTTACCTAAAGTAGACTTTAATCAACAAATATATCCAGTATACCTTAACAAAAGCCTCATTCAACTAAATATATCTTTATTCAAGAAGATATCAGGCCAATTACACTAACTACTACTAAATAAATCAACACAATAAAGTAAATTCAACTAATTATGGCAAGTGAGTTAAATCAGTTTGAAACTTGCTCAAGGAGATAAATTGAGCAGATTTAAAAAACATGCACATTTAATTAACTTGTGGGTATGTGTTAATTAATTTTTCAGCATGAATTATAAAATTGTGCGCACAAAACAATCAAATTGTGGTCTCGAAATGTATATTTTATTCTCCTGCGGCCACTCCCAGGCTCTGTAGATGAATCAAAAGCTTCATGAAAGGTAACACACCATGTGAATCAAGTTTTGGAAATCTTCCTCACTGACAAAATGGTAGTCACTTCCACCCTCCTCTCCAAAGTAGGGCCCCCTTGTGGTGTGACAGGCTCTGTGGGAACACACACACACACACACACACACACACACACACACACACACACACACACACACACACACACACACACACACACACACACACACACCTGAGTCTGGGTCATTGTGTAACACATCCAGCCATATAATTTACGAGGACTAAGTATTTGAAATATCCTGGGCCTGCAACCACTAAAGAGGGCCGGTAGGGGGGCTAAGAGACGGGACAAGCCCCCTGGGCTCCTGGAATGTTCCAGACAATAAAACCAACCACCAGGTGAGAGCCAGAGAAATGCCATCACCAGCAGATGCAAGTTTGACCTTCATACTGACGCATGTGTTGCCACGATATTTAATGTATGTGGGCTATGGATCTATCTTTCAATAAGGAAGCATGCTATTGGTCACTTATCCTGGGTTTTTTAAGATGATTACTTTAAGCACATAAGATATACTTGACAAGGGAAGTGATATTCAGTGGAGATGGATAGATAATTGAGGATCATTGTGATAATACAGCTTAAGAACATTTTAGGTTAGAACTCAAAATTGTCTGTGGGCTTGTTTATCACTATACACTGATGTTTCTTTTTGCTAGTCTCCCACACTGGCTCTTGCTAATGCAGAATGTAAAAGTCAGAAAAGAGCCAGCTGATATGAGGCATTATTTTACTCATCATACCACTATGGCTACACCAATATGTATTGTAATGCAAACAGGTGGCCATTTACTTAAAGAAGTCAAATGTTGAGAGTGGCTGCACTTTCAATTCAATCTATTTAGGAAGTTAATTTATCATTTTGAAGTGACCTGACTAACTTTAATTGACACCACCTCTGAGCACCAGGCATGTGACTGATGTTATATGTACCAAAAGTATGAGACTGACCCGTAGGCGAAGTATTCGCTGAACTCGTGACAGAGTTTGTGGGCCAGCTCTCTCTTCCCACAGGCTTGAGGACCGGTCAGCACCAGCATAGGATAGGGAGAGTCTATACTGGGCAGGGTACTGCTAGGACACACACACATAGACACACACACACACACACACACACACACACACACATAGACACACACACACACATAGACACACACACACACACACACACACACACACACACACGCACACACACACACACACACACACACACACACACACACACACACACACACACACACACAGACAAATGTATGCGCACACACTCACACATACACACAGGTTTCTGATGAGTTTAGCAGTAAGTTTTTAGCTTCTCTCTCTCAGATGAGTAAGACTTAGTTATTACAATAAAGCATGAAACCAGAGCACACGCTTCTCCATGCTTGTCAGCCACTCCTACAGTCAATACAGACGGGAGCCTTATGGGCAATATGGATGTGCTCTCTCTAAGAAGCATAGTATAGAATGGTGAATTGATTGTAGCTGCAGCATTTTATTTGCTGATGATGGATATTTTCCAAAAAAGTGCTGATGCATTAACTCATTTTTTTTCTTTTAGGTGGTAGATAATATGAGCAACATAGAAACACTGCAGATAAAATGTTGCTTATGTCTGAAAACCACATTCTTGGTTGGTTATTTTACAGAGGGCGCTTGATTATGACTAATCCTCACATTGTGATTGCTTGTAAACATCCATATTAAGATCCCTTGGCCCACTTCCCAAACAGCATTTCAGCACCTCGCCTCAGACAATCTTTTGCCTTTATTTTCTTTTGTCCTTTTTCTTCCTGAGTTCAGATTGTGTCACCTTGGTCACAAGGTGGTCTTAAGTCAAAAAGTACCAAGATCCAATATGGCACACTAAATCATTAATGCAATGGAACAAAGATGATCTTACCACTAACATGTTTTTGAGATACGGGGCACTGGACGAATCAGCAGTGACAATATTTAACAATATATTTATACCAACCTATCATAGAGGACCTGGGGCTGCATCAGCTGGTACACCAGGTGGGTCATGTGGTCCGTGGCTGCCACCACATCCAGAGGAGGGTCATACCTGTTCACTGATGATACCTGGGATTTAAGGTCAATAACTTGGGGTCATACGCCACCCCACATCCGAGGAGAATATGACAGCGATATTAAGTTGGTGGCATTCATTCTAGCTTTGGACAAAAGGGAATAGACTAATATCCTGATTAAACATGAAAATAATGTGCCTTGATAAGCTGTTGTTTGTGCTGATGTCCAAGATAGAGATCAAAATAGTTTACCTTGTGAAAGATATTATGTGTATTCATACCTTCTCCTTGGCAGTGACTTTCTCCTGGTCCAGTCTAGTCAGGTGTTGGAGGAGGAAGATGATTGACAGTCTGTAATCTGGCTGCTCCTACCAGTCACATTAATATAGCATACATTACATCAACATTAGGTTGTGGATCACCCAGTGATGGAGCTCATTTTACTTGAAGGACATTTTCCTCTGTTGTTGAACTGAATACAGTATACAGAGCTGAAACCATAGAACCATAGAAACCATCATATAACGCCCAGGGCTTACAGGCTAGCTGCAGTTCACATGCAGAATAGATGCAGGGGGGTGGACTTCTAAAATGCATAAATTTTCCCATAGTAGTAGTAGTCTGTGGTCAGTAGGATTGGGTTACCTGCACTGGGTTTCCCTGCAGATTGAGGTCCCTCAGGAGGAATAGATCATGGATGTGTGTGCACTCCTTAATTTCACTAATCTGAAATCAGTGAAACATGAACATAAATTCATTCAGTGGAATCTTTGTTTGCTGATGCAATGTCTCACTATGAAATATGATTTCTAGGTTGGTGGTGTACCTCTTCATTTTGTGGATATTTCATAACCAAAGTTCTGGGCCCATAAGCACAGTATAACCACATTTACATGAACCATAATGAGCGGCAGGATGGCTTAAACAGATTGACTGGATAAGAGTGTCAGCTAAATGCCTATGAAATTAGCAATACATACACAAAAACATGTTTGTTTGTTTATTTTTGAAAATTCCTGTATATTAATTGTACCTGGTGGATCAACTGATTCTGATGTCAAAATGCATATGCAGGCTATTTCCTTTTTTTTCAATGAGTTTTAGGCCCAAATTCAAATTCACCTTGGCATTTAATTCTTACAAATGACCTCAATTTCTGGCAGGATTTGGATAAACAAAAATCTGCTGTAAACCAATTCTAAGATACTTTCTAAAAATGGTTCCTGATCAGTACCAGGTTGTTCTCAAGGTTAATGGAGCCCAATAGGTGGAGGTTATGGAGGCCGGAAAGACTGGTGATGCGGTTCAGAGACAAATCCAGAACCTGCAGGCTCCTCAGATTCTCCAACCCTTCAATCCTCTCCAGCTGGTTCCCCCTCTGGACAGGGAGGAAAGATCAGACCGTTACTGAGGACACAAGCAAGCAGGCAAGTACAAACATATTCGCACACACACACGCACCTGCACACGCACACACAAACAGCAGCAGTCTGTCTCACAAGAGGCTTCCAACTGCTGGTTCTTCTCTCCCTCCTCTTCCACAATCTTCAGTTCCACTAATCAAAATTAACTGAGTGTCCCCCGGTCGAGCTGCGGGGTGCCTGCCTCCACCTTCTTCCCCCTCAGTGCTGGGATGAGTGGCAGGCCTGCTCCTCTCTGCTAAATCCTGACAGGTGAGGACTGACAGCCCAACAGCTGGCGAGGTGCTAGCACAGCACGCTAACCTGCTAAAGAACCAGACCCAGGCTCCCCTCCCCTGCCAGCGTCCCCAGCCCCCTTCTCACTCCCTTTCACTGACTAAGGTTGTTATCCAGGCCTCTGGCTGCACCTCACCCTGCTCTCGCCAAGCACGTTGCCTGGCAGAGGGCTGCCATCAGCGGGGGAGGGTGACCGCGCCGGTCCCTTGAAGCTCTGGGGCTGCGGTGTGATGGGCTGGGAAACAGACTGGCTGACAGGGGCATGCTGTTTGGGGAGGCAGCATGCGAGCAAAAGGGGTTAGGGATGGGATTAGATGGATGTTGGATGGACAAGGTGTGCATGAGTGTGTGTGTGTGCGCGTGTGTGTTGAACTACTTCCAGGCTCACTCAAACACCGGCAGCTGGTCCCAAAGCAAAGCTACAGACAGCGGAGGACACAGCCAGACTGATGGCTGCTGACAACAAGGAAACACTGACAAAGGACAATACACGCATGCGCGCCGCACACACACACACACACACACAAAAGCAAGGGAGGGACAGAGAGGGAGAGAGAGAGAGAGAGAGAGAGAGAGTGAGAGAGAGAGAAAGAGAGAGAAAGAGGGACAGAGAGAGAGAGAGAGAGAGAGAGAGAGAGAGAGAGAGAGAGAAAGTGAGAGAGGCCTGCTGTTGGGCCATATGGTGATTCCAGAACAGGAGGCCAGGGTTTTACTGAATGTAAAAACAAGGCCAAGAAAAGAGACATAAACAGAGAGAAAGACAAAGAGGAAAGGAGAGAATAGATAAAGAAACAGACAGGTGAAATCGAGCTTACAGGAGATGAAAGACAGGGAATGAGAAACAACAAATCTATGTGTGTAGATACCAGTCGACACATGGAGGAACAACATCTTGAAAAGTGATGACATACCGTAAATGGAAGTATGTCAGTGATGGCAAGCATACAGCAAGGTGAATGGAAAACAACTGAGCTGCGTGTTTAAAATGCAGGTTTATAAGTCTGTGTTTGTATGCATGTGTGTGTGCATGTGTGTGACAGTTTGTGCTCGGACCAAATGTGAAATAACACACAAGAGGAGGACCTACAAGGCAGAGGTCTATGAGAGGCAGTTTGTCCAGGCCACTGATCTTGGAGATCTTGTTGTAAGCCAGGCTGAGATGGGTGAGGCTGCAACACTGCTCAAGACCACTGATCTCGCTGAAGCTGTTGTCTGAGGCCAGGTATGGACACGTTAAGAATGATACACAAGGGAAAAAGACAGGAATATATGAAGAGCTTTGTTCCAAAATGAGATATCTACCATTTGAAAAAAGTGATGCCTACTCTTACAAAATGATTGATAGTCCAAAATCAAGATGAATCAAGGTGCTTTTGAATGATAGTGGGTAACTTATGTTCTTGGCTGACAAGATGGTAACAATTTTACAGTCAATATCTTATATATTTAAAAGGTATAGAATGACAAAGTTAAGATAGTGATTTCTTTGTAAAAATGTATACATAGGGTTTTGGAAAAGAGAGTGTGTGATTGACAGAGAAAGAGAGAGAGAGAGAGAGAGAAATAAAGACAGATAGAGAAAGTGTGTGTGGACATGGATGAATTCAACTGTTTCTCAATAAGGATACAGTCCAGTTCCAGTTTACAAAGAGAGGAAAAGGCTGACAAATCCTTCATTTTTGTCATATGGTTGTGGGAGAAATTGACCTCCTGAAAAAAGCCACAGATTAGCATAACCATGGCATAAACATAAGTCATGAAAGCCACATTATCAAGAATTTAACTTGAAGCATTTCTTCCACAAAATCCATAGAGAAGGGAAATATTTTTGAAACTGGTAAAGTTCACTGTCATCCAAGGACAGTTAATGCCTTGTAAGCATATTCAAAGTGACTACAGATGGGCTATGGAAATCCAGGCCTATCTTATGGGAATAGCCCTATACAGTAAAACCCAAGCCACCAATCAAACATTGTCTTATCCTGTCAGCCCAAGGTCCTGCGTTACCTTCAGGTTCTTGGGTGGCTGGAATCCAAAGAAGTCGGAGAGTTCATTGTGGGAAGCATCCAGGATGATGAGGTAGGGCATGTGGCTCACACAGGATAAATCTATCAGTTGACAAACGTTAAGGGAGTTGGGTTGATCAGAGGGGAAAGACGGCAACATCAAAGTAAAATCATTCAAATCATATTGTTCATCTTATCATTCAAATTAAAATAAATGAGTCCTTAATAGCATCAATAAAGTGCATATCTTTGACAATCTGTTAGTAATATGGTCACAGGCTGATATAAATAAAAAGCCTATAATAGCAGCTGTTTGTAAAGGCATAGCCCATCATTTGAACATTAGAAGGCTTACCTTTGATTTTGTTGTGTGGCAGCTCAAGCTTTTGGACATGGACATAATTGCATAAAATGGAGACATCGCTCAGATTGTAACCCTGGGGTAAACAAAAACACAACCTTGGCTAAATTAAATTTGTCACAAAATGAAATTGCAAAGGGAATAGCCTGACTTAAGTGCAATACAATATGACACAATCTTTAGGTAAGCCAATTTGTCTGGGATTGCTTTGTCTTGGTAAATCAGATAGCAAACATTATGCTTTTAAGCCATAATGCCAGATGCGAGTGGTGTGTGTTTGTGTGTATCTGTGTGTGTCTTACAGGCACAGAGAGGTACTGGTAGTAGTGCTGCAGTCCAGTACCAAAGCTTCCAAGGTTAGATAGGCAGCTGGTCACCACCTCTGCAGTTAAAACACCATCCTTCTGTTACCATAGAGAAATACAGTTCAGGGTGACTCAGGATTTTTGTATATATGGTAAAGTAATAGAACAGTGAAGCTATTGTGTTTAGCCCTTGCAGCTTTTACAACAGTGTAGTAGCCTTCCTGCAATAAAAGTGTGATTACACAATTTAAAGAGTTTGTCTGCCAGGCACATGGAATGAGGCCACTACAAGCACGGCATTGCGCTCACAGCTTCCTGCCCCTACAAGCACACACACACACACATACATGCACATAGATACACACACAGATTATGCTGAGGATGCACAGACACATTCTTTTATGTCACAGCAACTAGGCTGCCATTACAAATTTCTAATTATCAATGATAATAGCAATGTGACCTTGCAGTGCTGCTTTATCTCCACAGACCTCTTGTACAAGGTTACCTGCTTTACCTGTTGCATGTGGAATAAATATGAAAGTTTAATCAAACTGTTCAATGAATGGATACGTTCAAGTAGTCTGGCTACTGAATCACTCTCCTTACAGCATTTTCATGGTGAAAGAGACCAAAGGAGAACATCAATGATCCTCACAACAATAACACACACATTATGCTGTTAAGAATCAACCACCTTGTCCATGACAACAGTTAACAGCTAAGGAAATCACAAATTTATCACAGTAAGATAATTTATCAAATAGAGTGAAATACAGGTTTCAGCAAGACTTGTAATGCCAGTTCAAATTACATTTTAAAACATTTTCACTCCCAACAATTAGCCCGAAGTGTAACAAAAACAGTAAAATATGCGTTTGCGAAACCAGGGAAATGTCTCACTAGAAAGGTTAGCTATAAGTTAGTTAGCGTTAATGCACCGAGAAAAAGGTAAGCTAGCTCTGGAACCTGGTATTTAAGACTCAAATGCAACATGTGGCCGTATTTAAAACCTTTTGAGGCCTTGACTTTATATAAACCAATTTAAAGTATTTTAAGGACTCTACAGACACCCTGCATAGGTAAACTTTCACTGGCTAAGCTGTCATGCTTACCTCCATCTCCCTGTTTTCTTCTTCCACACAGGTTGAAGCCTCTGCAACGCGAGTGTTGTTAGTCACTGACCCTAGGGGATTGCAGCCAGCAGTAGGCGACAGTGAAGGAAACCGTGGACTCGTTTCCTTCATTATTTCCTGCTGAAAACGTCGAGGTGGAAGACAAAGGATGCTTACTGATTTGATAAGCAGTCAAAAAAAGAGAATTTAGTCCGAAAATATATTCAAAATATTTGTGTCCAAGCGCGCTAGCTAGCTTTTAGCTTGAAGCGTCCTCCACGTCGCTAGGCAACGATGAGGCGAGTGTGAGGTGAAATGAACTATGGGGCTTGTAGTTATCTTGTTGACTGTCACAGCATGCCAGGCTTTTGCACGTTGAGGGAGGTAGCCAGGGGTACTGTGTTTTTTTTTGCCTCTATTTGTATACAGTTACACATTCAGACTTCAAGGACTAGTATCAGACTTCAGGAATTCAGACTTCATAACAGGGTTTGGGAGTGTCACATTGAGTATTAGTTGGGGCCTCTTAAAACCATGTCAACAAGTGTCCAATAAACATGGATATAGGCCCAAGCCAACACAGAAAAGAATGCTTTTCTTGTGGAATGTTGTCTGTGTTTATTTTTCTGATCCCATTATGCAATGCTTTAGCGCTTCATGTGTCAAAATGTCACACAACACATGACACCTGACAGGTGAAGTACATTCCTCAGGTGTTTGTTTTGGATCTGTCCCATTGATATAATATCTGATACACTCAGTCTGAGTTAGTGTACAACCCAGATAACATCTATGGTGCATCAGACCGTTGACAGACTATGTTGGCATGTGTGGCAGAGGGTTTCTGTGTACATGAATTCTTGTCAGCTGTACTTTTCCAATGGAAAATATGTCTTTGTTTTGTGATCACACAAGACAAAATGATAAAATATACACTGGCACAGTCATTATGCAAAATACATAAGAGATTCAGACAAAATTGGGATTTGGATTGTTTATTTTTTTCAGCAAGATTAGTGTACGCATTGGCAAATCATCTGTCCTTAATTTAGCATAGAGTGACAAATTCAAAGCATTTATGAGAATGATAATGAACAACCAGAGGAAGAATGAAGATCTGAAAACTTCTTTACAATTGTCACACTTTGACTTATAGAATTCAATACATTCTTTCTTGAAAAATCAATATGACACTCATCAGACACATTTATGTGCAAAATAATCGTGTTTATAACAAAGCAAAAAAAATAAAGAGTGTGTGCTGAAGTTAACCTCCACTTAAATGATGGACCCTTATGACATTTTACATATTTTATCCATGAGTCAGGGGCATGAACAGCGGGAGATGTAATCACTTACATATATGGAGTATGCCACACAATTGTAGTATGTTTGTGTGCATATTAGTATGTGTGTGTGACATGGTATAGTCTGTAACTTTGTATTTAAGTTTCCCATGTATAATATTACAAAAGTAGCTCTGAACTGAACAGCTGAATGAGCAGATTTTAACTTTACACTAAGTGTACATTTCAGAGCGGCAGGCGAACCCCTCAGCAGCTCCACGGTTGTTTTCCCATCGATCCCAGCCTATGTGTCATTATGATGGATTGCTCTGTGTGCTTCCGGGAGACCAGCGCTGGGCCTGCTGTATTGACAAGGCTCTCTTTCCCCTCTCCTTCTCTCGTTAAGTACTTCTCTCCCGAGTTAATGAACTAAAAACACGGAGGGGTGCGGGGAGACGAATGATTTGTGACCGTCTCTTGAGCGTGTGTGTGTTCAGTTCAGTTTAGAAGACCTCAAATTTAAGTTTTCAGCACATGTAGTGGGGAGGACAGAAAAAAGATTCACAGCCGCATCAATTTCAGTTTATTGAGCTGGTATGACTGATGAACTGTATTCCCACGCACTAGCCTCAACACAACACACACAGGTCATTCCACTGTGGTGTGCCGCTCCATGAAACATTACAGCTGAAATATACCTTGTTCCAGTTTGAGAGAAGAATGGAAAAAGTAGCTTTAGGTGATGGTACAGTGGCTTTAGGTGAAATGCTGTACTAAAAGTTCAGCAAAAAATCTTTATTACAGAGTCTTTCATCCAATTTATAAAACATGTTATATTAACTGACAACTTCCCACATTAGCCCCATAGGTTTACTGCACAAACTATGAGAAAAAAATGACAGATAAACAGACCATTTAACAGCCGTAGATATGAGACAAATCTAAGCTAGGGGAATCTTTGGGGACCAACCCAAATTGGCGGCAGGCAGAAGATGCGGCCTCATTCAGACAGTGTAATCTGGCATCTGTTATTGCAGACAGAGTCAGTGGGCCCATGGGGCAGCCAGGAGAGGAAAGATAGACGGTGTAATTGAGAGCAGCAGTTTAGATCTAACAGGGAAATGAGATGAGATGGGGCCCAAGTTGGGGTGGGTGTCCAAGACAGTCGCCTTTTATCTGGAGCTGAAGTCGGGGTGAGTGGGGGATTGTTTGACTCACTGTGTGTGTGTGTGTGTGTGTGTGTGTGTGTGTGTTGCATTTGTGTGTCTTCTAAAAAGAGAGAATGGACAGTATAGATTACCTTATGACAATGACAACTTCTATTAAGTTGCAAACATTGTTAGTGTGGACAGCGGCATCTGACCATTCACATAGTAGAGGAAAATACAGTTCCAGACCTGAATCAAATTTGAAATCCATTTGTCTGCCGAACTTGATGAGAGATGATACTTATTGACCATTCGATTGGTTTCTTCATGTGATGTAGTGTTAGCTGAAGAAGTGGGTGTATTGGTTAGGGAAATTTGTGACTTGCCAATTAAATCTCAGTGGTAGATAGTCAGATTTCACACACTATAAAGAGCCAAGACTGGAACAAACTGCTTTCCCTTTTCATCAGTAACCCGTCATGGCATCCCAGCCAACACCAGAACCACAGAGCTTCACTAACCACCATCTACTCCCACGACCCCACTGAACCCCGTCCCTGAACCCCCCACATCACATCGTCACACGGTAGTGATCTTCTTGTCCTTGGTGGCCTGTTTAATGGCGGCCTGCTCGCAGATGATCTCCTTCAGCCTCTGCAGGCGGGTGTTTTGGGTGCCCAGGTCCCCCACGCCCGTCTGGCTGCGCTGGAGGAGGGACAGGGCGTTGATGTACTCCAGCTCCGTGTAGCGGACTCCCTGGTCCACCACCAGGTTCAGCAGCTCGTCCGCCGTGTTGTACAGCATCTCATAGTACTGCCTGGATAGAGGGGTGGGAGGATAGCAGAGAGAGAGACGAGAGAGGGGTTGGATGATGTGTGGGGGGGTTTATATAGAGAAAATGGAAGAGATAAGGAAATAAATAGGGAGGGGGAAGAAGACAGTAGAGAAAAGGACAAAATGAAGAGAAAGAAAGAAAGAAAGAAAGAAAGGGAGAGAGAGTTAGAGAGTTAACAACACTTGGTTTTGCATTATTCCTGTGCAACATCTGATGGAGCAAAAACACAACAAAGGGGAAACACAAAAGCCAAATTAACTACTGTTGCTGTCAAGCCCAATTTTGTGAGAAAGGGCTTCGAGGACCTCACCCTGCCAGCACAGACAGCTGAGGGAAAAGAGAGAAAACATCCACTGTCTACCAACTACTGAGATAGTTTTAATGAAACAATGCTGACGGAGCCAAAAGAGAAAAGGGCTGTGAGTAGAATTAATAGGTCCTTAACCAGGACCTAAAACCACAATGGGACATTTGAAAAAGAGAGGAAAGACCATGAAGTGCATACTGATAGAGAAGAAGAGCAGGTGGCGGTGTATCACGCATACTTCCAATGCTGACTGACACATGAGGCATAAAGGTCAGATACACCAGACACAGGTGGGGTAGAGGGAATGTGCGGCACGCGTATGTGTGTGTGTTTACTTTCATGTACGCTGTCTGCGTTTCTTCTGTTTAACTGGATGTGTAGCCGTGGCCCCCGTGTGTATGTGAGCACAGGATGGAAATACAAATCGTTAGCATCAACTCACAGAGGAGCACACGGTGCATTGCCATACATATGGATTCTAGTAGGACGGTAACCTGTCATACACGCAATTCACACACTTCTGTTCACAAAGTGCTGCTTGGTATGGAGCTGGAAGTAATGCACTGGGGAGTGCTGCGATGCAGGGCAGACTATTTTTCTCTGCTTGGGGGCTAAACAGGTCAAATACCTTGGAGAGTGTGTGTTTGAGGGCTTTTGTAGGCCACAGCTATGTTATCTAACACACACACACACACACACACACCACCACACTGGCACACACACTAAGACAGATTCAGTCCCTGATCTGCCCCTGGCTACAGGAGAAATCCCATTCACTTAAGATATACTGAATGTTACGCTTCCACAATGGTGGAGGGAGGGAGAGTAAGAGAACAGCAGACAAAGACACACACACACACACACACACACACACACACACACACACACACACACACACACACACATACTATGAAAAGTATGTTTTAAATTACAAAAGAACAAAGATTACCGAGAACATAAAAACTGCATTTTTTTTTTTTAAAGTATTAGCACTTTTCTCACTTTCCCTTCGGCATAGTGTTTCTTTAACAATGAGTGAGGCTGTTTCTTATGGTCCCCATATGACAAGAGCAGCAATATATTTTAATGAGCCTGTGTCTGCGGGTGACACTGAATATTCTCAGTTTGGGTCCTGGGCTGAAGTAGTTTCAGCTCAACATTTCTCCTTCTAGACTAAATAAACTTCCTACTAGCATAAATTGGCCACCTTGGCCAAGGGCAGATGCCAGTCACTCAACAATAGCGGCTCCTGCTGCTTTGTGAGTGCAGCAGTTCAGTGGAGAGAGATAATCCTAGTCCCTCACATTGTTAGGCTAAAGAAAGGTGGTGTGGCTGGAAAAATCTTAAGTCCACCTGTTTTTAAATCCTTCTTTTTGTGACAATGGAGAAAAAGAGTGATTTATATTTCTGTCCATCAAAGCATATGGAGGAAGAGAGGGTTACGCCTGGAAAAGCTCTCTATTGTGCCAGAGGAAGTGGAAAGCACACAGATACAAATCTTTAGTAATTTCTGATGTGGCGGAGGAAAAAAGACACCTTCATAAGAAAAGCTATTCTTATCTCATTTGTTTAGCTCCACCACCCATCCAAGACCCCTTCCGTTCTCAAGGTGATTATTTTAGATGCTAACGAGGCGTTAATGAGCACGGTGTTTTATGGGCTGTCATTCTGGAGATACAACGGCAGAGATAAGGTGGAAAGCGTAAAAGGAATGATAGAATGAACGAGAGGGAGACAGAGAGAGATAACAAGTAAGAGTGAGGGAGAGAGTGATGAAGACACATAAAGAGATGAGTGAGGAACTGAAGTGCACAATATCTGTTTTAATATTTTCCTCTTTCCCTGACAAGTAATGCCCTTGGTCACGGGTGCATTTGCATTCTCGCTCACTCTCCATCCCGCTCTCAATTTCTCTCCAAGGTCTTGTTCATTTTTTCATTCCTAAGCTCATTTCACGAATGAGCTTGTCAATATTGATGAGGGGTCACATTGGTTCACTCCTTCACCGTGGGCATGACAGCAGCCAGGAAAGAACCTGGTTAAAAAGATGGGTCCCACTTGTGCTTTTATCTCATAATGAAACGTGCGGTGTGTTCGTGTATGTAAGTGTGTGTGTGTGTGTGTGTGTGTGTGTGTATCGTCTTCCCTGCTGATAGGTGTCTGTAAATGTCGATGTCTCTGGATGTGTGTCTGGCTTTGTGTCCGCTTGTTTGCATGTGTGTGTGTCTGTGCAGCGTGTGTTTGAGTGTTAGCACATTCACCTCGCAAACACAGCAAAACACCAACTCTAAAGCATTCCCATTTCATTCCCCACACCCAGCGATTAACTGCACGCTTGAGGCAAATTCACCTCGTTATATGATCTAATGGGAAAAACACACACGACCAAAACACACTCGCTCGTTTCTTTTGTTGAGAGAGGGAGCTTTGAACAGAAGGCTTCCCTCTTTCAAATATCCATCCGTGACTCTCAAAGGGAAGCAGGATAGCAGAGGAAAAAACATGTTGATTTGAAAGGGAGCAATAAACAAGAGTAGAAAGTGCACCTGTCTAGCTGGGACTATTTCCATTTGTACTTTTTAAAGTGGCTTTGTAGGTTTAACAGTTGTTTTGAAGCTATGCAGATGCATGCTAAATAATTGCTATATATGAGATTTTGTTGATATATTGTTGAAATTATTTGCTATGACACATTCCAAATCTAAAAAAGGAACCCTTCTGATAAACTGATGACTTATGCACAGGGTAAATCAACTGCAAATATGACTGCTGATGGCTGGAATGATGACTGTGGCCACTTCGACAGGTACCAACCACTGTTTGGACATTCTTCTCTGTTAAAAAAAAAAAAAAAAATGATTTGGCTGGTGAAAGCGCCTGGTAAAATTTGGAATCGGCCTGTTGATGTAGCCAGGAGCGAATAAAAAGTACTTTATAGGAGCTATAAAACATAGCACTAATATAATAGCAACTATAATTCACTTAGCAATGATATATTTAGGGAAAATCCTACACAGGTTGCCTTTGAAAAGGATCTGCTAGGGCCCATTTATAATTGATGATTGGGTATGAAATCCTCTGTGCAGTTTGTTGTTCCTATTAGGTAGGATCCAATATCGCAATAGAAAAGGAGTATCCACTGCCAAACAATGTGCTGGTGTGTCGCCTGCTTGTTGGTGTGTGTGTGTGTGTGTGTGTGTGTGTGTGTGTGTATGTGTGTGTGTGTGTGTGTGTGTGTGTGTGTGTGTGTGTGTGCATGTCAAGGGGTGGTGAGGACACCTGGCAATCTGCAAGCCTCTGTTCAGTACAAAGGGGAGGGGGAGAGAGGGTTGGTTCAGAGAGAGAAGGTGTGAGTGAGTGAGTGTGTGTGTGTGTGTGTGTGTGTGTGTGTGTGTTTGTGTGTTTCTGTCTGTGTGATGTATGTAAGTATGTGCTGAAAACAGCCAAACACTTCCAAACACTTCATTACCCAGGCGGTTGGAAAGCCATTTGCCAAACAGCGGAAGGCTGTTAATAAGATTAAAATCTCTAGGCACCCCACCATCAAGACAGAATCCCCCACCCCCCGTCAGCACCACCTACACACACATACACACACACACACCTATAATATATCCATATATCGATATAGCTAGTTAATAAAGAAACCAACTTTCTGTTTCTCCGTGTTATTAAATGCATTCTTGCATTGTCCCCTCCCTGGAACTCTCTCTCACACACACACACACACACGCACACACAATTACTTCGCTAATTTCCACCTGCTTCCATCCAAACTCCCAACCACAAGAGCCCTGCTTCCATAATCAGCGTGTGTGTGTGTGTGTGTGTGTGTGTGTGTGTGTGTGCATGTGTGAGAGTCTACGTGCACTAGTGTGCCAACTTCCGCGGTGTGCTTTCTATTAAATTTTAATTAGCCCACCCCGCTTCCCTCGTATACAAAGAATATTAAGTAAATTTATGATGCGTGGATGCAGCAGAGGACGGACAGATATGTATGTCAATGGCGCGCGAGAGGGAGATAGATGGGGGGAGAGAAGGAGGAGAGAAAAGAAAGAGAGAGAGGGAGAGAGAGAGAGAGAAAGACAAGAATCAGCACAATTCATTTCCCCTCATTTCCAGCATGTACAATATTAAGGCCATTACAGGCTGCCTCTGTCAGCGCATTTGGAACAACACATTAGTTAGTGGAGGAGAGATGAGGAGGAGGAGGAGGAGGGATGGAAGACTCTCTGGATGATCCTCTCCATCAGCCGGAACCGAGGCTTGTTGCTGCGGTAACAAATGCCGAGGCTACCGACACCGGCGACAAGGCTGTTGACTTCCCTCTCTGTTTCTTTGTCTCTCTCTCGGTCTGTCCATTCCTCTATCTCTTTTCTCAACCACTCTCCTTTCTTGTCCTGCTCTCTTACTTCCTAATGTCTCTCTCCCTCCCTTCTGTCTCTCTCTCCCTCCAGAGCGGAGCATTTTTCTCTCCTCTGGTAATGAGGAAAGGTCTGCAGAGACACAGACTGAGGCTTCATCAGCAAAGACCAGTCTCATCATGCTGCACCATGCGCATGCACAACACACACACACACTTTTCCACACATCTACCCTATACACAAACACACACACACACTCTCAGACTTCATCAGCAAAGACCAGCGTCATCACGCTGTGAGACGCACATACACACACACACTCACACACAAACACACACATGCACACACGCACTCTCATGTCTTCATCAGCAAAGACCCGTCTCAACATGCACCTTGTGCCCACACACACACGCACACACACACACACACACACACACACACACGCATACACACATACACACACGGAAGCAGCCAAAGGGAGGGGTTGGAAGGAGAAGGCGAGAGAGAGAACAACAATTCAGCAAAGATGGAGCAGGTGGTTGGACGGTAGGAAAGAAAAAAAGAGACAAGGAGGGAGAAACGAAGAGAAAGAGACTGAGAGAGGAGGAAGAGGGAGATAAAGAGAGAGACACAAGGTGACAGGAAGAGAGGAAGAAGCAGAGCAAAGTGACAACGCACCGAAGCCGGGCCTAAATACAAACAGTTTTATCTGTTGACACCCACTACCTCCTGACACGGCCGTCAACTGTACTTATTACCACATTCTCTGTAGACACACCAACCTGTCACCCCAACACACACACTCACTGGGGTTTAGACACACACACACACACACACAACCAAAGACAGTTTATACACTGACACAAGCACCAGAGTTCAGAGAGACACAGTCACAGACACAGGGGCAGGACACACCTGAACAAAAAAGTACACACATGCACCGGAAAGGCACACACACAAAGAAAGAACAGACAAACACACACACACACACCTAAAGACACCCTAGTAATTTCCAGTAGCAGACAGGTGGGTGCGATGTGCTGAACCCTGGGGCATCTCTGCAGTGAGCCTGTCAGACTGGTGTTTAGCCTAGCTGCAGGCTAAGGGGCCTGGCTAGTTATCGTCACCACTCTGGACGCTGCTAGCTAGGGATGTTATGACAGCACCGCAACCTGCCGACACGGGTCACTGGGCAGCTCCGCTCTGTGCATGTGTGTGTGTGTGTGTGTGTTTGTGATAGTGTGTGTGTCTGGCATTTATGTGCGTGAGTTTGTCATTTCCTTGTGCGCGTCTGGAGAAACATACCTTAAGTGTTGCTGCGCCAGACATAGCAGACATGTACTGTACGCACACAAGCCTCACACACGTACTTAGACATACGCTCGCAGTAACACATGCGCGCTCACACTCACACTCACACACACACACACACACACACACACACACACACACACACACACCTTGTAGAACAAAATACATGTCTGTAGTGTGTAGTGAGTGTCCTTTCAGCAGCGCAGCCTCTCTACTGGTGTGCTGCAGTAAAAGTTGCTTGTTCCAACAGAATGGTAATTCCGGGCTTAGTCGACCTGTGTGTGTTGAATTGCTAAGCACCCACACTATCATACAGACACACACACACACGTTATCTAGCTACTTAATAATCCTATACTTCGGCGACCCGTGGAGATAGCTACAGCCTTCAGTGTCATTTTTTAAGGAATTACATGTCTACTACATTTTGTCAAACCGACGGAGCTTCATGACGTTTATCCAGTCAGCCTTAGCCAACCTGATCTAAAACAGCATACTGCACCACAATCATGCATATAAAGCTACTGTACAGCCACAGGGAAAAACGAAGGGACACTCAGACAACATGCACACACTATCAGGACATTGTGTTTAAGCAGAATGGATGTTGACTACAGGTTCCTGGTGGGTGTGTGGAGGACTGATTGGTGAGTTGAGGAAAATACAGTGGAAAAAAAAACCTTCAACCTAAAAAGTTAAGAGTTGCAACATTAAGGGAACTAGGACATTTTTAAGTTTTTCACTTGCTGGCCAAGCTGCAAAGTAAACCAAATATGCTTTATCTTCAAATCTCAGTGACAGCAAATTATTTTTGGATCTCTATTTAAGGTTACTAAATTTGTTGCTGAGCAAAATAAGCAAAAAATCTCTCTATAGGCTGGAGTGGACTGTTGCCAGGCAACACAGGTTTATTGAACCTTATATTTAGGATTGGTTGGGAACTATTAAGGCTTCTCTTGTTTTACAGATAAAAGACTCTTGAACATCTTTGCCCATTCATCTCATCACTTCCTCTGTCAGGAAACCAGAAAACAGCAGAGAGAGAGAGGGAGAGGAAGAGAGAGAGAGAGAGGGGGACAGATAGGAGAGTGAGTGGAGATATCAATGAAGTGACGATGAGTAGGGAGAGAGAGGTGGGGAGATCAACACACACACACACACACACACACACACACACACACAGATGTGACAATCACATTGCAGTGACACACCCAGGTCTCCACGATGGGACCGAGCTCCTGTACTGTCTCTGAGCAGATGGTCTGTATGCACTTATGCTGTGTGTGTGTGTGTGTGTGTGTGTGTGTGTGCATGTGTGTGTGTGTGTTTGGGCTGACCTTGACCTACGAGCTGATCTGGTTCCAAAACTTCTGCATGAGAGGCAAAAGACCCCCATGGGCCCGTGCTACACACACACACACACACACACACACACACACAGCATAAGCATTTCTACACCCATTTCTACATAATAACATTGGACCTATGTTTTCAATGGTTTTTATCAAATGTAGAGTACATGCATTTAGCCACTAGGTGACACTGTTTCCCCATCCTTCTTCACAGCCTGTGAGAGTGTGTGTGTGTGTGTGTGTGTGTGTCCTCAGGAGTTCTGCAGTGCTGGTTACCGGGCCTCTCCTTAGTTTTAACTCAGATCAATGGTTATTACTGTGCCCTTGCCTGGGTCTCTCTCTCTCTCTCTCTCTCTCTCTCTTTCCCACACACGCACACAGATGCAGACAGACTAGCCTAAACACACACTCACACACACATGCACACAGATAAGAAACACAGAAATACACAGGTACACAGGCAAGCATCAGCAGCCTTTCACAAAAACAGGCTTCCTGCTGCTATCTCTTCTCTTCCTCATCTTTCTCGTTTCTCCAGAGGTGCTCATAAAATACAGATGAATATTCCCTTTTCAACCACTCTTCCTCAGCCTGCTTTCCACTGCTGCTCTCCTCTCTCAGGCAGGTCAGGTGATAGGAGCAGAGGACATATTTTACTTCCTTTTTCTCACTGTATCCCTGTCAAGAGGTCTGTTCCAAAATGCTATATATCCAATTTAGAAAACAATCATGACCTGAAGTCCATCATTCACTGTCTCTAAAATATAGAGGATCCCGTTTGTTAGTTTCATTTTGTCCAACAAGATCTTTAGTTGCCTAATACCCTTGAAAAGTAATAATTATGAGTAGTCAAAATGTGTAGATGTAGATTTTGTGCTACTAATTTTGTAAGAATGTGTCACATTTTCAAAAGGGGTGATTTTTGGGAATGCAACTCGTCGATCTTTTCCCTCTTCTACTCTTCCCTTCTCTACATCTGTTCAATCTTTGCTTTGCATTCTGTCTGCATTTCTCTCAGCCTCTGCATTTCACAACTAACAATTCTTAATGCAGTATGTTCATGTAACTTTAATACCATAAAACTTTGTTTATCCAAACTTCTGACTTCTGAACCAGCCAACTGAGCAGGCAGAATGGGCTGAAAACCTCCCAAAGTGTGAATTCAAGCATAGGTAGAGTATATATGTATATATGTATTAGAACGGTAGATTATTATATTTCAGAATGCATGTGTTTTTTTTATTTTGAATAAGCTCTAGCCTGGATTTAAATGTATTTTAGAAATCTGAAAATATTACTTCCCTCAATGACCTCTATTACCAAGAAGTTCAAATAATCAAGGTTCTACTTCTTCTTGTTAGAGCACCAACACATCATATAATCTTATTCACATAATCATGTCACTCTTTTACAGGCAATATGGTCTGTTCCACAAGTGGATGTATGCTATACATATATGAATATGCATGTCCTATGCATGAATATGATGATTTGAAAATGCTGATCGGCTCGGCTGAGTGTCTGTGCATGGGTGAGAGCAGGGGATGAGTGTGTGTGTGTGTGTGTGTGTGTGTGTGTGTGTGTGTGTGTGTGTGTGTGTGTGTGTGCGTGTGTGTGTGTACAGTATGTGTGTGTGTTTTGGAGCCGGAGGCTGGTCAATCCAAAAAGCCATGAATGTGTAAACAATGTGCACTGCAATTCCCAATCAACACCTACACACCGCCCACGCCTCGCAATCACAGAGAGAGTGGGAGAGAGAGGGAGAGACAGAAAAGCCATCACTGGCATTTCTCCATAATGAAAGTTGACAGAGGGGAGAAATAACATACTAATCAATGGTCCACCGCCTCCAAACACTGACAACACATGGACACACATACATATAAGCACGCACACACCCCAAGGACTGTATAAGGAAAGAAGCTGATTAACCCTACACAATTACAAAGGGACAACATGACAGACACAAGCAAATCCCCCCCCCCCCCCCCCCCCCCCCCCACACACACACACACACACACACACACACACACACACACACACACACACACACACACACTCATTCTACAACATGTAACACTATGTATTAGATGCAGGGAGACTACTCATCTCCTTAAACATGAGAGTGCAACAGAAAAGAAGAGGGGAAGGGCAAGACAGAGAGAGGGAAAGAGAGAGAAAGAAAGAGATTACACATTGATCCCTCTAAACAAAAACTGTTATGTCCTTGTGCAATTCAAGCCTCCAACTGACAAAGTTTCTCATGCTACCCCTGTCTTTCTCCTCTCATACCATCCTCATTCCAGCTTCACCTTTTCAATAATTTCCTCTCTCCGTTTTTCAATTTCTCTCACCCCAAGCCCTCCCCTCTTTCTCTATCTTTTCCATCACCCCTTCCTCTCCCATTCTCACTCCTGTCAGGGAAACAACACGTGAAAGAGAGAAATCATGAATACTATGAATCACACTTCTCTTTCGGTCTTGTTCTCTCTTTCCACCCTCCTGCTCTCTCCCACTCCCCCTCCCTCCCTCATGTACTGTTCAGGAGGGTATCAGAGCACTGGTGTGCTGTCAGGGCCGGGCAGCACTGGGTAGCAGCAGGTAGATTCACAAAACATAGATGTATAAATAAGAAATAAACACCCACACGCACGCACATACAGACACACAGTGTGTTTGACGATCTGCTTGACCATCTGTCTACCTCTTTGGCATAGTTGCTGTTTGAACTTGAGGACATACTGTGTGTCAGTGTGTCTCTGAGTGACAGTGTACTAGGGTTAGACTAATATATCAACCTATATAGGCTGAAAAATTGCTTATTGGCCAGTCAGTGTTGTCTATTTCTGATGTGATGGGTACGATGTGGTTTTGTTTGATTACATATTTTGTTGTATAATTGATCAATATTACACTCAGATTGTCTATGCAAAATCCTTAACCTGAACGGTTCCACACAAGTATGCATTATGTGTTGATATTACTATTTTTATGATTATTATTATCCTGGGTTTTAATGGAGAGTTTTAGTCTATGGACTAAATGCATTTTCACCCTGACAAGAATAAAACTCTGGGGGAAACTGAATACTCGTAATTAAAAAAAAAAAAAAAAAGGCATTAAAATAGCAATTCAAACTTAAAGATATTGAATATTGGCACAAAATATCAGCAGCTTCAATCTAATCACAAACCCATATTGGTCAAACACTAGTTTGTCTGACCTGGCGAAGTCGAGGTCGGCCTCCCTGGACATGGTGATGTTGGTGAGGTTCTGCTGCAGGACAAATATGTTCCTGCACATCTTCTTGATACCAGACTCACTGATCCTCTTAAAGTACTGGGCCCCGTTGATCAGAATGCAGGAGATCAGATGACCCAGACCTAGAGGGAGAGAGGGAACGAGAGAGGAAACGAGAGAGGGAGTGAGCGAGGATGAGGGTTGTAGGGTGAGAGAAAGGGGGAAGCAGTGGGAGTGAAGGTTTCCTCGTTAGTCATATCCTCCATTTACCACAAAATCTCTTCCAAAATCCATTCACCAACATTCATCTCTCCAATCCATTTTCCCATCCCATCCTTTCCAGCCCCTGCCAACCCCAGTCTTCCCTATGTCTTCTACCTTCAAACCCCATCGTAAACACTCCCATCGACAACTACCTCATCGTTGACCGTTCCACACTGTGAATTCATATCATAAAGATTTACTTTAGCTTGAAAAAGGGGTGGGTGAACTGGATATCTCAAATATAAAGGTGGGTGTGCTGCATTTAATTGGGGTTGGCCCTCCGCTGCACCTCTGGCCTACACTGACCTTCGAAGATGTACTGGAACTTGTGCTGCTGCAGGGCGGCCCCCATGGCCTCCTCTATGGCTGAGATGTCTTTATTCAGTTTGACCACCAGCGGGTCGTAGTCCATGCTCTCCACATTAGCCACAATGGCATAGTTGCCCTGCTTGGCCAGGGGGATCAGATAGTGGAAACAATGCACCCTGGACAGAGAGATGGAGAGAGGGAGAGGAAAGAGAGAGTGGAGGATTAGATGGTAGAATTACATATCATATAAAATGTCTCAGTTTCTTCTCTATCCATTTAAGCCCTTGTGATAAAACTTAATAGCCTATGGGGGACAGAGATGGACAGAGAGAGGGAATGTGGTTGAGGGAGAAAAGTGGGTAAAAGGAGTATTACTCTCTGTTTTCTATTTTGGAGAGAACAAGATAGCATGCAAAATCAGTGAAAACAGTACACTGTAGATGTCTAATGAAAGGTAAAAACAGACAAGGATGTTGTGCTTTGATATATCAATGAAGAAATTGTATTTCATTGGATAGTCTTCAGCCCTGAATATATAATATATCATAGTAGTTGGGGACAACTAGTAAATTCATCTTATAAAAAGGTCTTCCACTTGAGGCCATCTGATGAAACTCAGCAGCCTGCCGTTCTCTATGAGTCTACTTCATTCTGTAGACAGCTCTTTCATGTCCAGAAATAATGGTGAATCATGCCTCCAATAGGGTTTCATACACCTATTCATAGTATTCTGTTACATCACCACACGGCCATCTTGGTAGGAAAATAACAGCTGATTATAATAAATTAAGTCAACAGCCAATGAGCTGTGTATATGGTAAAGCACCATATTGGTAGGAAATGCATGTGACATCATAGAAGCACTATGTAGATAATCTAATGTCAGGGCACATTGAAGCTATTCTTACCAGTGGTGGCTAAACACCATAAGACACTGGATTACAGTGTTTCCTTTATTTTAGAAATTACTTTTTTTTTTACCTTGATTTTTCCAGGGAAAGATGACTAAGCACACACCCTGCTTGCCACTCACACTGTTAGACATTCACATCTGGGAACTCCCTACTACCAGACCTGGGTCAAATAGTACTTTTTGTTGTTTTGCAGTGTTTGTTTTGCCATGTTTAAAGGGCCAGATGTGTGGAGTTTGTCACATGTATTGATATTTAACATCGGGCCAAATTTATCCAATCAGAGAATGTTTGAAAGCTTCCAAAATACTGTTCTGTGAATGATAACTTTCCCACCCAAAAATAGAATTGTATTAAAAGTCAATCCCCACCCACCTGGCACTTCAGGTTGACGAAAATTAAATTATTAAGTATTTCATATAATTATTTGACTCGGGTCTGCCCAGTACAACCACAGACTTCTACTGTTGGCCAATAATTGTAATTGTGGGTTAAGAACTTTGCCCAACGGTACCTAATTCACTTTCCTCGCCCAGATTGTCCTAGCTGGTCTGGGAACTGGCTACCATACTTCACACTTCCCTAGTCCCTAGGTTGCCCCCTATATGTGACAAATTGACATGAACCCAGACTCATTTAACTTTACAGGAGATTTTACACCAGAAAAAGTTAAAATGCACTTTCTGATTGCAAGATAATAATAATTCAAACAAAATAATTTCTTGATCCCTATTATGTAATATGACATGTTTACGCTCTAAATGCAAAGAACAATAATCTATGAGAAACAAACAAATGGTCACATGGTATGGATGTCATGACTTACGACGTAGTTATCTCTATTTCTGTGATGGGTAAAAGTGGTTAGATAGGATAAGGTGAATCTTAACCTATGTCTACTTTTTCCCTATCCATCTAAAGACTTCCGGTACAGGTCCTCAGTGATTAAGTTTAGCTCCATAGACATCTCTTTATTGTCTAGACATAAGGAGTCAATACTCTCATAATGCCACAATCACAGTGCCTTGAGCAGAAGGCTATAAATGATACGAGTGAATGCCTCCACCCCCGAAGGCAAAACCAACATCTACTCCCATTTTTCAGAGCCTCCATTTCTGCCCCTTCTCTCTCTATCTAAACCCGAGTCTCTCGTTTCTCGTACTTAGCTACCTTGCTCTCTTCCCTCTCCCTTCTTTAACCCCCACCCCTTTAACCCCCCCCCCCCCCCCCCCACACACACACCCCCACACCCCCACCCCATCTCTTCCTCCTTCCTCGTTTGCTCTCTTTCTCATGGCTTCATTTAGCTTGTACCACTATCAGGGGAAATTCGCTAGATGGGGAGAGGCAATGGAGTGTAGCATATAGCTAGACATCAGCCTCAGGGAGGGCTTTCTGCTCCAATCATAAACAATATTGCATAAGCTACACAATACCCTGAGGGGAAAAAGTGGTAGATGGAGGGATGGAGAGAAGGAGAGAGGGATGATGGAGGTCTATTAGTGTTAGTGGAAGGAACAAGTACTGTGTGGTAAATTAACTTGGACATCATCATTCAAATCACATACACAAAACACAGCGCAGACGCTCTGGTTAGTTTGGGCAGAATTGCCATGCCAAAGGCTCTTTTTGCCCATTTGATTTAATCATATCTGCTCTAAGATGGAGTGGTATGACCATGGTAACTGGTTGGTAAAATAATTTCATTTAAACTGTAACAGTTGGCATTTCACTCAGTGGAGTGACAGATGAGTGGTATCAACATACGGACCCGTAATTGCTTGCAAAGGAGGAGAGAGTAGGTGTTTCAGTTGGAACAAAATCATCCTCTTAATTACTGACTCCGTGGTTTTGGCTACATCTAATTAGCTTCCAAGACTCTTTCGCTTCAAAAAGTCTGGTTAGTTTGGGCGAAGCAGATCACTAGCCTGGAATAACCTGCAATGAAACATCAATCTACAACCCAACTCTTTATCTCTTACCAGGTATACACACTGGCATAAAGACTGTGTGTAATTTAATGCATTGGCTAAATATGAACCATATGAACCCCCTGAAGAACAGCTAATAAACAACATAAAATTAAATTTGATGACAGAAATTTAACAAATTGATGAACGTATGTCTCAAATGGATATCTTAATGGATATTTGGCGCAGCATTTTAAAAATACTAATGAGCTTCTTCTGCATAGCACTTTGAAAAAAATCAAACATCATGCACATTAAATAAATTAAAACATTAAAGCACAAGCCATCACAAGAGTAAAAACAATATAACTGTAAAAATAGCTAAAGACCTCACACAAAAGCCGTTTAAAAAAAAATAAATTTTAAGGAATGGTAATGTTTAATGAAGATGATACTGCTAAACTACGTTTCTGAAATCCTGTAATATAGTGTAGACCTACCCGTGCTTTAAAATACCTGAAGATGTAAAACATTGATGTGTATGTTTTCAATTTCTCCTATTCCTGTGAGGTATGTGTGTGTTCGTTCTGCGTACCTGACCTCCAGGTGCAGGGCAAGGAGGCAGCGGTCAGCGATGTCCTGGAAGCCTCTGGACAGGTCGCTCAGGGTCTGGAGAATCTGCTCCCTGCTCCTCTCACTCTCACCCACCACCTGGCTGTCTGTCGAGCCTGGAGACGCACCTGAATGACACACACACACACACACATAGAACAAGATATGTATCAACACACACAAATACACAACACAGGGGCAGCAGGGTGGCATAGTGAGTAGGTAGACTGTTCTTCAGCCAGAGAACTCAGGTTCGAGCCCCCGTGTCGACAAGCATCCGCCCTGCTGAAGTGTCCTTGAGCAAGACACTGAACCCCTACCAGCTCCAGAGTCACTGCTCTGTAGCTGACATTGACCTCTGACCCCCCTGTAGAGGGTGGTCAGAGTCAAGGTCAAGAGAAAGGCAAGTTTCCATATAGACATCATTACATCATTATTACTGTGGCCTGTATGTGTGCACATATACTGCATTGCACTTGACGACAGACATGTACGCAATTCATGTCAATACCCCTAGGGAAGAGAAGTGTGCGTGTTGGTGCATATACTGTATATGTATTGACATAATCAGGTAAACAACACCAGCACACACACACACATATGAAAACAAGTTGTTAAACTTCACACAGCTGTGGAAACCTCCTTCAGCATGTTCTTGCACTTTCTTCTTGTCACTTGTGCTGAGACAGCAGGAGCATGTGTCAGTGCACCGCATTGTAAAACACACAAAAGACCTGTGTGTGTGTGTGTGTGCGTGTGTGTGAAAGAGAGAGAGGGCAAGGGAGCATGATGAGTGTATATAAATTCAGCCCAGTGTAGATCAATGGCCATAAATTAGCAAGGGGAGGAAAGGGAGAGAAATTGGCCCCGTCACTCATATGTAAGTCTATTTGGTCAATGAGGCGGTGTGTGTGTGTGTGTGTGTGTGTGTGTGTGTGTGTGTGTATGTGTGTATGTGTGTGTGTGTGTGCGTGAGTGTACGAAGAGTGACTGTTGAGCGGGAAAGCGCAGGGGTCCACGATCGATGTGCCGCAGTCAGGGCCAGCTCCCCAGTTACTCTTCCTGCCCTTCCGAAGGTCACACACACACACACACACACACACACACCCACACACACACACACACCCACACATAGATATACAGAGTGGCACCAAATTTAAACTGAGACTGAAATAATCTGGCAACCATGTCAAAATCTGTACATTGATTCATTCTCATAAAGTATTTATTTATGTTTATTTGAAAGAGGAAAAAAGCTCACACTATAGCCATGTAAGTCTGAGATTCCCTGCATGGTGTGTGTTCTTGTGTGTCTGTGCCCGTGTGTGTGTACATTTGTGTATGCACTGGTGTGCCTCTGTCCCTATTACAGTCATTTTAAATTGGCCCCTGATAAGCGGAGAGGCCATTGGCTTAGGCAAACAGCTCTGAGGTGTGTGACATGGTGGTCCAATCTACAAAGCAAACACACATATGTGACATCAGTGACAGCTGCGCTTATGGCCAGTGTGTTTGACATGCAGAGATGAAGACTGGAGATTGTAGTTCCTTTTAAAGTCGTGTGTGTGCGTGTGTGTGTGTGTGTGTCTGTGTACGTACAAGTGTTACATGTATCTGTGAAGTCACTCGCTAATTAACTGTCTCCTTGGGTAAACCTCTTGATAGTGTGTGCCTGTGTGCTGTGTGTTATGTGGGGGCACAAAGAGGTAAAGAGTACTGGAAGATTTGCGGCAGTCACAGACATTCTTTAACAGGCAGCTTCAAGTCACAATGAAAAAGAAACTGAAATAAAAGACCTGCCGGAGAAATCTGTTGGCAAGAAGACTTGGTTTATGTGACGACTGGTAGGTTATTTAAAGGAGAATGTCAATCAAATTCATTGCTATTCCAAAAGAACATATGACAGCTACATTTGTGGTTGCCTTGGAGGTGGAGATATTTTCCACTATTCCATAAGAATAAGAGCCATGAATGGATTTATTGGTCTAGCAATACCACAATTAATCAATCCTAAATGAGCCATGGAGACAATAAACAGGTGTGGGCTTAACAGGGAAAAATCCACAATGATTTCTCAAGGGAGGGAAGCATAATGATATTATTTGACTTCCTTTGATTGTATTTAGCCCATGTTTTTAATTTCCCCTGGTCAGCTTACAAGATCATTAACAGATAAAGAAGCCAGCATTAAAAATGCAACATTGCCACTCATACTAGTGACCACACTCAATATGATATACTGTACCTATAGAGCTGATCAACCTTAAAGCTGCATTTTTCTATGACTTTTATCGGCCTCTATTGGCAAAAAAGGAATTACAACATCAACAGGTTTCTGGAAGCTTACGGTGGCCTGTAACTGACACATTTTCACAATACAGATGAGCAGGCTAGCTAATTAGTTAGTAAATAAACAGAGTACGGGCCAGAAAGTGAGTTTTGAAAATTTGAGTCATTGGTATTGATCAACAACCTTATCAAACCCCCTCAGATATATTATGGTCATTTTGTGACATGAGTAAAAATCTTACTTAATGCACCTTTGAAGAGAGCAGGTGTTTGTGTGTATATGAGAGAGATTTGCTCTTTTGCTGTGTGTGTCTCTCTCTCTTACCTTGTGTTTGTGTGTAAGTGTGTGAAAGAGAAAAAGGGTAAGAGCGATTCTCTGCTTGCTCTGTGTGTGGGAGAGTTTTCTCTCCCAGTGTGTGTGTGTGTATGTGCGCATGTGTGCCTGTGTGTGTGCGTGTGTGTGTGTGATGTGAAGGCTTCTGTTTCCTCTCATGTGCATTACACTCACTCACTTTGGCAGCAGAAGGGAAAAAATAAAGGTCTCGCTGTGGCACATACTGCTGGAGGTCTCTCCAGGGGGTGTCCGCGAAACACACACACAATCGCACAGACACACACAGAAATGCACACACACACACACACACACACAGACACACATAGAGAAACACACACAGAGGCCCGCCGCCTCCCAGGCTGTGCTGCTTTGATGATGCGAGGGAAGCGTCGCAGCATGGGGGCACCATTAGAGTCAGGGACAGACGGGCAAAAGGAGACGACTCATTGGTCCTGACTGACAACTTTCTCGCTCTCTTTTTTTCTCCCTTTGCTTCCCTCTCCTTTCTTTTTCCTCAAACCGAATGTCTCCCATCTCTTATTTATAAGGTCTTTGTGCGTTTGGCATGCATGATTAAATATATGGATACGTATGTGCGTGGTGTGTACTTATTTATGCGCTCATGTGTAGGTGCGCTCATGTGTAGGCATGCGTGTATGTGTGTGTGTGTGTGTGTGTTGCGCTTATCCAATTATTTTCCAATCCCATCTAAGGGAAACGTCTGTTGCTTGCCATCTGCAGGAGATGAGGGTGGCAGACATTAAGGGAGAAGATCAGTGATGGAATTCACACACACATGCGTACGCACACACAAACACACACACACAAACACACACACACAAACACACACACACACACACACACAGGCACACACACACATACACATACCCAAGATGCTCTCATGGCTCTGCTTGTCATTAAGGACACATAATAGATTAAGAAAGAAGCCAAATAAGAAAACAAGTTGATTTGACATTTTCGGTGGCATTAACAAATATAGCAGCCGGACATTTAATAAAAACCCTGACCCAGTTGTTTCTTGTAAAAACAAATAAATAAATCAAAATGCAACATGCTTCAACAGAAAAGAGGAATGGGAGAAAGAAAGGAGAAAGATAAGCAAAGGCCGGTATATCCTGCAGGGGTGGAATGATGAATGATTCATAAATGACCGACTGAGAAAGAGAGAAGAGTTAATTATTTTGCTGCCTCTGGTATGGGATGAACATCTGCACTAGGAGACAGAGGGATCTGTACTTCTGACCAGAGAGAGAGAGAGAGAGAGAGAGAGAGACAGAGAGAGAGAGAGAGACAGAGAGAGAGGGACAGAGAGAGAGAGAGATTTTGAAAAGCAATAGCTTCCTAAAAAACATTTAAAGGTGTCTTGCAAATAGAAGAGCAGTCAAAAGAGGTAAAAAAAAAAAAAAAAAAAATATGGAATAAAATTACATATGGAGGAAACACAGCAAAATATTTCTACCGTTTAATAAAAAAATGGCTCCCATTGCAACTGCTTCCTCAGGCCTTTGCTGTAAATAAGAATGTGTTCTTAGTCAACTTGCCTGGATAAATAGGGGTTAAGAAAAATAAAAAATCTCATTGCTAGAGGAGAAAGACCTACGCTCGCCACAGTCAAGGTTAAAAAAAATAAAGGCTTCCTTGAGCCTTTCATAGCTGAGCAACTATTGAAGAAAGAAAGGAAGTGATTCCCAAGGGAGACCAGATGATAGAGACACAGAGGTTTGTCCAGAACCCCTGCAGCACAGATTAAAGAGCTTCAATTCATTCAAACACAGCTGCTGCATGTGGAAAGGCAAAGATACACACCTAATGATGGTTTGGCCTCAGACACACACACACACACACACACACACACACAAACCACTCAGATAAAATGTATGCAGATACTGTACATCTTCAGTACACTAGGGTACAACAGAGCTGCCAGACATGTAGCAAATATAAAAAAAAAAAATGCCCCAAATTCTGAAGTGCCCCACACACATAACAGCAGTCAACAAAAAACGGCTGTCATGCTGGCAGTGCCCCCTGGGTGTGTGGTGTGTCTCTTTGTGTGTGTGTGTGTGTGTGTGTGCGTGTGCGTGTGCGTGTGCGTGTGCGGTCTCAGGTAAATATTGTCACAGAGGATTAGGTGTCCAGTGCTGCGACCAGATGGGCGATAAGACCCTTTCTCCTGCCACCTTCACGCCCAATCACCATCAGTGTCTGCCAGTGTCTGTCTGTACACACACACACACACCCCAGTAGTCCTCATTGCATGCACACGCACAGGCACGCTTGCACATACAAAAGTTCACACACACACGCATGCACACACATTCAGTGCACGCACACACACATTTGCTGAATGAAATTAAGATAGAATTAAGATTCAGCACCTTGAAGAAGATGGAGGGATCAAGTGTGAGTGCATTTATCATGCTAATCTCCATGCCTTATTCCGGCCTTAGAGCACAGCAGTGTGTGTACTGTATGTTTGCTTTACACATCCAGCAGGGTCCAATGACATAGGAAGGTGATCAAACTAAATGTCCACTGCAAAGATCACCCAGCCGTGGACTGAAAATTCCCCTTAATCTTCCAGGCTGTTACCACTCAGAGAAGAAAAAAAAAACTGTCCACACTCCTGGGATGAGGAAGAGACAGACGGAGAAAGAAAGAAAGAAAAAGCAAGAAAGAGGGGGAGGAAAATGACTTGTTCATACCTGACTGCCTCTGTAATATAAAATCCAATTTGGAGGGGCATGGACGTGGGGCGGGGGGGGTGGAGGGTGAGATAAGGTGGGGTCCTTTTCCCCTGCCATACCCTAGTCCCATCTTACACAGTGCATGCTTATGTACACACACACACACAAACACGCACGCATACACACACACACACTCATACCCACACACACGTAGTCCGTCATCAGCTTGGCAAACACTAAATAATGAACAATACGGAGGCTGTCCCACCATGATAAGTGACTGCCCTATCCTTCCCATTAGTGCCACCCGCCAGAATTAATGATAATTATGTCACGTCCCCGCCCGTACTCTTATTGAATTCTTATCTATGAACAGACGAAGAGAGCTGGCATGAGAGAGAGGGAAGGAAAGAGTCTGAAAGAGAGAGAGAGACAAAGTCAAACCCGAATAAGAAAATCTGAAAAGTCTCATTTAATTATTTTATGTCTAAAAGGAAAGCTGCGATATGGGACAGCAAAATAGGAAAAGCTCAATGGGCAATCAGAGGTCTGGAGCTGGAGAGCTGTGACAATGACTGATACAAGGTTAAAGCTGTCTATACCTCAAGGGAGGGTGCATAATTTCACAGAGCTGTGCCAGAAATCCAAGGTACTACAGTGAACACTGCTACAAGTTTCTCCATGGTACTGTAATACAATAACTACAGATGTGGATGAGAAGGCTCTGCAAAGAAAGGTGACAAAACTTCTACATGCCATTTTTATCAAATGTGGTGATTATTGTGGGGTTCAGTGTGTTGAAAGTGAAAACAGATATACTTAAAAACTACAGAAGTGATAAATACAAACAAAGTGGTTACCAAATATCTAAATGCAAGTGTGTTTCAACAAGAGAAACCAAACAGGGCTCTGACAAATAAACTCCTTTTAAGACAAGCGTAGCATCATTATGTCAAGAATGATAATATGCCCCCACCCAAATCTAGAAATTCAGCTTGGAGGCATTTTAAACCCTTAAATCTTAAATAGATGAATGAGCTTAATAGAAAGACATCATAAACATGTGTCAATTAAACAAGACTTCTAAACTCATTGTGAAACTGTAAAAGGTTTTCTGACATTTGCATAAACACTGGAATAAAGCAGACATACTGTACATTTATAGTTTTGAAGGAATGAGAAAATAACTTATTTTCCACCTATAACTCAAACTCCTGAAGAGCCAGGCTCAAAAACAAAACAAAGACTGGCGCTGCAAGCTATAAAAACAAACATGACCTTACTGTAAGATGCCCATTAATGGGAGTAACAACTTGCTGACTGCTTTCATATGAAGCTAATAAAAGGATATAGACTTGAAGAAGGATATTACAAGATGCTAAAATCTTTATTAGGAGATTGAACATGTACGCGCTAAGTGCGCTAATGAGGATAAAAACACCACTGTAATGATCAGTGATTAACAAGACTGTGTTGGATGGACGGACACACACACACACACACACACACACACATACACATACACACACAAACACACACACACACACACATCTAATTTTGATCAGTGATTAACAATACACAAATGATGAATGTGTATTGTGGGGAATGTGTGAAACACTTTTTAGACTCCTGATAGAGGTAGACATTTATGCACACGAACACACACACACACACACACACACGCAGAGGCAGAGCCAAGGATAATGAGTGTGTGTGTAAAGTGCTCTTTGACAACTCCAGTGGAGACGGTAATGAGTGTGTGATAATACACTCAAACAAGAACTTAATGAGGCACAGGTAAGAAGTGCTGCTACTAAAGTAGCTGGGGAAGAGAAAACTCCATGCCCCTGAATGTGATCTCATTTAAACCATCCATATCTGTCGGAAAAGGTGCAATTCAGGCTTGAAAAAAATGCATGTATATATATATATATATATACATATTCTTCTGGAGATATTGTTTTTGAGTCTGGCAGGTATTCTGACCAATTAGTACTTGGTGTGGGTGGACTCCTTTGCACCTTCTGAGAAATTGGTGGAATTGTCTCCTGAAAAAAATCTCCAAGAGGTAACATTGCACTATACTGTAAAATATCAGTGGGATAGCTAACAAAAAAAAAAACAATAGCTGTGAAACATTACATGAAAGCCTCTTCAACACCTAACAAAATGCAAACTAAGGTCGAAATGGAAGTTACTGAATGTCATGGCTCACTGGCTCCTTGTGGTGGGCAGAATCGCTAGGATCTTGTTTAGTTTTCTTATTTTTTTTTAAAAGTTTTTTTTTGTTTAGTATACAGCATTTACCAGACTGACAAGTGGCGAAAAGTACAATCAGAACCTGTATCGTTCCCCGTGTGCATTTATCCCCTCCAGAGAGGAGATTGGACAGATGTGTATGCCAGAGTATGTGGAATGTATGGGAAGCAACCCATCTGTTGTTGACAAACTAGGCTAAATGTACTCCACAGGTTGCTGTGCATGCATGTCTATGTATGTGTAGCCGTGTGCATGTGTGTTGTATTTGTGTAGAGTATATATGTGTTAAAATATACACGGATAGCAAAGAGAATCAAAGGCATACATGTGTCATATGAACCCTTGCATGCTCAAAACCCACACACACTGCATAAGGCATTTAACACCTGGCATTAATATACATATATATATATGTTTTTACGAAATTAACACTGTCCTACACACTCTCTCACCTGTAGTGTATGTGTGTATTTTATGATACTCAAAGGAGAAATTAGTGTTTTTCCTTGCCCCCCTCCACAGGAAGGTCAAAGGTCAGGTTAACTGCAGAACACTGACCATGAAGCTACACCATCGTGCTGCCACAAGCTGCTGGATGTCACATGAACTTTCACACATTTATACATAAACATATAACTGGGTTTTTCCTGCATAGGAGAATTTCTGGCAGCCATCAAAGCCTTCACTTCAAATCATTTGACTTTTGGCGCAATGCAGCCATCCGACCAGCAGAATGCATAATCAGAATGCATAATCAATGACACCATAAGGTAATTCACTGAGAGCAGCAACAGCAACAGACGTCTCCGCTTTGGCTGTAGGCAGGAAAGGTGTGCACCAGTGTTTGTGTCAAAAAGTGTGATAGTACCTTGTTGTGCTCAATTCAACTTCATCAAGGGATAATTGCTTTTAAGATATCCAGTAACTAGAGATAGAGTTTAGAGTCAGGGAAATCCAAATGACTAGGCTACATCAATAGACTAAATATCAGCATACAGCCTGTCAATCAGTCTGTATTATTATCTGTTGATATTACAGCTATTTGGCTATGCACAACTTATCTATTAATATTATAGCTTAATTATGGAAAGAAGGATGACACCAGTAATAATATCTTTCTTTGCCAAGACAGCAGGGAGAGCAGAAGATGAGGAGAAGAGTTGATGTTACCCATAAACTTTAGGCTATTACCACAACAGCGCTCAAAATGACAAAGTGGCCAGTGAGAGACTTCAGCTTCAGCATCAGTGATGGACGCTGACAGTGGGCACTGACCCTCACAACAGGGACACGTCTAAAGACCCATTTTATGGCAGGACAAACCCTGCACACCCCTCCCACACCCAACACAAAGCCTCCCCTACTCACTAGTGGCATGAGGCAGGCTGGAGAAGAAGGTCTTGAGGCGACTGGCGAGCCACTCCATGCTCTCATGGAGGTTGGCCAGAGCCTTCAGGTCACTGACGTCACGCAGGATCTCGTTCTGGGGGATTAGCTTGTCTCCTAGGTTACCGGTCAGCACCTCCGACTCCTTAGCGAACGCCGCCCTGGACGACAGAGAGAGGGTGAGTGAACGATGTAGGGTGGGAGACAAAAAATACTGTAGGGAAGGAAAAACATAATTTGACCATCACTGTCATCATAATAACCACTGCCACCATCAAATATCCTATATACACAATGACTACTATCAAATAAGTGTTACAACAAATACATTTCTGATGATTTTGAGGCATGGCTGTGGAAGAGCCTATAATCTGTCCACAGTAATAACTTATTTGAAGTCAATTATCAATCAAGGGTTTGCTGGTCAGACTGCAAATGTCTGGTCTACAGAGTGCATGACTTACATAAATGCTATAATTGAATTCAATTTTCAAAAGCATGAATTTAATGGATTGCTGGATGGAATTGGCTGTGTGAATGTGTGTGTGTGTGTGTTATAACAATTCCACACTTCTGTGCACAATGGCTTGCTGAATTCAGGTCTTGCCCTTCAGTGATGCACACACATCCCAAAGTAAACCAGTTGCAGAGAAACTAGAAGAGGTGAGTGAGGAGTGGTGCATGGAGATTGTGAGAGAGAGAGAGAGAGAGAGAAGAGAGAGAAAGAGAGAGAGAGAGGAGAGAGAGAGAGAGAGAGAGAGAGAGAGAGAGAGAGAGAGAGAGAGAGAGAGAGAGAGAGAGAAAGGACAGAAGGGAGGGATGGTGAAGAGTAGTTGCTTTAGAAAGATGGAGAGAGTCAGAAAAAAACAACTAGTAGTTAGATAGACAGTAGGTGGGAGAGGTGGGGAGCATTTACAGATGGAACACAAACAGATTCACACAGAGTGGAAAAACACAAAGAAATAAAGATCAAAAAGCCTTGGTTCATTATATTTAAAGGAATTTCAGATTTTGGCAGCATAATTCACTTCGGAGTGTCAGAAAAGATGGGCAGAGAGCAGGGAAGCTAAAACCCACAGTGCTGAGAGCACATGGTATGTGGACCGGCCCCCTGAGTCACCAGGATGCCCACAAGATCAGGATCCTTTAAACAACAGATGGGGCAAAATGCCAAATGCACAGCCAAACAAACACTCTCTCACTCACACACACACACACACAAGCATGTGCAGCTTATTAATGTGGCTTTATCAAAGCACTGGGTTGCCAGTCGCATGGAAGCTAATCCCCCTTTCAGAGTGATGAAAACGTCCACGGCTCTCAAATCAAAAAGCCTTATGCTCTCTTTCCTGCTATCTCTGCGCTCACTAAGTGTGTGTGTCTGTATGTGTGTCTCAGAGAGAAAGAGAGAGAGAGAGAGAGAGGGGGGGGGGGGCAGCACAGAACAGATTGACTTTCTCTGGCCACATAACCAATTTATTTATTTACTTTACTATTCCGCTCCAATGGGCGCCAGCGTTCCCTGAAGAGCGTGCACATTCAAAGGCAATTTCGATAAGACTGACCCCCCCCCCCCTCCTTTCCTTCTATTTTCCTATTTTTCCATCCCTCGTTTCCTCGCTTCCTTCAGATAGATGGTGCTTAAAAGAGCAATCATGACTTCTTTTATGGCTGTGTCTTAGTCAACAAGGGAGGGTTCAATAATATGTGAATAAAAGAGCAAAGACGGGAAGGAGGGATTGTTTGCGTGATTGCTCAAAAGCGTTTGTCTGTGTGTGTGTGTGTGTGTGTGTGTGTACTTGTTTACCCCACTTGCTTGAATATGGGTGTTTTAGTACTATACAATATGTTTATGTATATTTGATATAGCATAGTCCATACAAATGAAAAGTTGTCTGTGTGTGTTTATGCACTAGTATACAAGTGTACACTATTGTGAATGTGCTGGTTTGAGTGTATTACATTTGTGTGTGTGTGTGTGTGTGTGTGTTTGTGTACCGGGTGAAGTCCTCTTCATCTTCTCTCTTCTGTCGGGTCTGTCTGGGTTGGGTCATATTAGCCCAGTTCGGGAGCGACTGGAGCAGACGGCTGATGTCTTCGTCTTTCGACCAGGAAGCACTGATGGTCAGCTTCTCTTCACACTGGACTATTCCCCTGAAGACACACACACACACACACACACACACACACACACACACACACACACACACACACACACACACACACACACACACACACACACACACACACACACACACACACACACACACACACACACACACACACAACAAAATGCACACAAACACAGTTCAAGAAGTTATATAAATGATCATATATATTTGGCTGTCTCCGCTGTCAACAGTGTAAGAAGGTAAAGATGAATAACTATGCCATACTAATGGGCATAAAGACAGACTAGGACCATTGCTAGTCAGTTCATTGTACGCTGCAATTACTCGCATGGCCTGTGTGCATCTGTACTGACATATAATACATAATTACAGCAGCTCTGATTTGGTGTGAAGAAGAATTGGGGCAGACCGCCAACATGTTTTTGCTTTGTTTGCATATGTCTGGGGTGGAGAAACTGCTTGGCTCTGCATTTAATATCATACTAATACCTTGTACTTGAGACACAAGCTCTCTTGGGTTTTGCAATCACACACACACACACAAACACGCACACACACAGAGAGAGAGAGAGAGAGAGAGATACTTGTTTATGTGTAAATGCACACGCAGGTAGACAAACACACACTGCACACACACACACACACACACACGCACGCACTCCTTGGCAGCCTCTGTTGGGCTTGTCTTTATCGCTCGGAGGCCCCGGTGAGACCGAGGCTGACCTGTGGCAGTGTCCAGATGGACACCCAGCAGTCCATCAGTCCTCTCTTCTGCCGCTGGCCCCTTCATCACTACATCCCTCCATATCCTCTAGCCCTCCCTTCACCTGGCCAGGTGTTACATGCTCCCAGGGGAGGATGAATAGACTCTCACAAAGCAAATGTGTGTTTGTGTGTGTGTGTGTGTGTGTGTGTGTGTGTGTGTGTGTGTGTGTGTTTGCATGTGTGTAAAAAGAAGGAATCATCCATTTGTGGACACTTCAATCCTTAAAACTCAAAAAAAAAAAAAAGTTAACAAGAACATACTTATATACCAATAAAAGGAACTCATCCCTGTTGTGGAAAGCTCATAAACAATGCACATCAGCATTTCCTCCTGAACTTTTCCTTAGGGGGGTGGAAAAACTTCTGAAACAGCATTTTGCTGTTGTGAGGTGAAAACCAGGTATCTGTTTTCAGGAATGAAAACTGATACCGAAGCTTAGTGGTTAGAGGGACTAACCCAAACATTCAGGTTCATTGCCCACAACCACCTTTGTCCAGTCCTTCAGAGAGACACTCAACCCCTGCTCACTCTGTGCTCTGTATAAGCTAAATGCCTAAAATGTAAAATAGAAAAATGTAAGATAAGAATGCTTATTTTGTCTCCACATCGATTTTGTTTTTTTGTTTTTTTAATTGTGCGTTAGGGGGTTTTATCAGGTTCCACTCGTCCAAGGATCATGAATCTTACTCAACACAAAAATGATTGTATGAACTTTCTATTCAAGTGATTAGAACAACTTAAATTACATGGTGAAACAAATAATAATTTTAAATTGGACTACAGCTCCTCATTTAGTGACCCACACTGGTGATTTAAGGATAGTGGAACCAGCCTCTCCCTTCTTTTACCTGTAGGCCGTGTTGCAGATGTCCTTGTACTCTTTGAGCTTGTCACAGACCATCTCGAGGAACTGGTTGGAGTAGGCACTGAGGTCCTGCATCAGATTCATTAGATCCTGGATGGACTTCTCCACTACCACCGTGCTCTGGAGACAGAGAGAGCAAAGGAAAAAGAGCAAGAGTGAGTTCACTGATGGGTGTTTGGTTGTTTTTACTTAGAGAGAGAAGTAATGGAAGAGTTCAGCTAGGGTACTGACAAAAGATGGTCGCTGGATCATAAAGGTTGCCAACATAACAAGTTTCAGCAGTCTTCTATGGTGCAGTGTATAAAATTGTTCCCTCGCAGCACAAAGACACGTCTTCAGGTCTTTTGTGAATATAACACCACTAATGGAAATCGAGTGTAAAGCAGACAGGCTCTACCATGAATGCTAATGCCCTTGACCCACCATGTCCACTTCCTTCTACTGTCCGTCTCTCCACAGCTCACAACAAACCTTTTTTTTTTATTAAAGAACTGGACACAGAAAATGACAGGAGGTCTCTAGAACAGCGGTGTTGAGGTGAAGAGGGTGTCAGGTCGGATCTGGTCTGTGATAAAGCTAATGTAATAGGATGACTCTAAATTCACCTGTCTGTCTGTCTGTCTGTCTGTCACCTGCGGCTGGGGTACCGTGTGTGCATGTGTGTGTGTTTGGGTGTGTGTGTTCTGAGTTACTGTTTTCTGTGCATTCTGAGAGTGCGAGTATGTGTGTGTTTTGAGTGTGTGTGCATGTCACACAGCACACCCGTCACCAGGAGCCACGGCAGGCTGTGACAGCAGCCATTACAGATTAGCCACTGCTGCGTGACTAATAGCTGGCCCGGGAACAGCGGTGCGACTTCATGTCCCCACACACACACACACACACAGCAAACTTTCCAAAACACACACCTTTGAGCAATTCAAGAGCTGTTAAATGAGATTACAACTCAGTATGTTCCACTTTGCCTGCTCCTAGCACTTACCAATCTCTCCAACAACTCCAATAATAGTGATAACCGGCTATTAGATAGGCTGGCCGCACTCACTCTGAAAGTAGCTAGCACTATGAGAGCAGTACAGTGGCTGGTGTAGGGTAAAGCACACACAAACACACAGAGGCAAACTTAAGCACAGGAGGATATTCATCCATCACTCATAGAGTGATGGATGAATACTTACATCTTACATTTAAGTTTTTATACTTCTGCATTGATGTGCGCGTAGCATGCCATTAAAATCCCATACACAGGGTGGCAGTGTTCAAAAAAATTCATATTGCTGTATCGTGGTAAAAACAAACATGAATGCCACTATAGCGATGCAGTTGGAGGAATGGGATGTGTTGGAGCAGTTTGAGCAAGGAGTTGGATGATCGCCCCTATGATCAACCAATCAGAGCTTGCGACTCAATGTAGACTCGACGCGAAGTTGAGATTCTTGGGCAGGAACACAACACCTTTTCAACCCCAAATACACGTCAAATAGTGCCAGTTTACGTGCAGAGACACTATTTTCGTTAAAGTATAAAATGTGCTTTACTATTCTTCCTGTGTCAACTTTTGCACATTTCGCACTTTCTCCACTGTCAACAGGTTGTAAAATGGAAAGAATTAATAACTTAATATATAAACAGAGAATGACCCATGTATTTCTATATTTGGTAGTTAGAAGAGAGATAGAAACAAAAGCAAAAGTAGAGGCATCGGCAAACAGAGGCTAGCACTTTTATTGTTTATTTATTTATTATTATTGCTTAGTTTATTGGTGCCCGTCATAGCCTGGCAGAGAATAAAGGCACATATCAGAGTCTAAACCTTTTGATGCCACATGACAACAGTAACATGCCTGAATCTTAAAGCCGGATAATTCATTTTTCATTTGGATCACAGGCTACAAAAACATGTAAGAGTCCCAGCTCTGCATGCCAGTCATAATAATTAGCATCTCTCTTATTTTTCTATTAATATAACGAGTATTTTTTTTTTATGTTGTCCCAAGTATCAGATCCCCACTCTTTGCCACAAGCCACTGATATGCAAGCTGACATTCAGGGCAAGTGGCGAGCTGCCAAAGTGACAGAAAGAGACTATAGGGGGCAGCAGTGAATAGAATTGATCAGCAACAAATGGAGGAACCCCCGATGCGATGGGGTGATATTAATATTAATAAGTCTTTCTCTGTTTCTCTTTTTCCCCTCACTCTTTCTGTCACAAGCAGGCAAGCAAGCACAAACACATATGCACACACACACACACACACACACACAGAGGAGCTCCACTGAGGGAAGTAATGATCCATTGCGGTGCCCATGCCCATGCAGTGCTAACCAAGGCCAAGCCTCTGCCAAGGGAGCAGCCCTTACTGTCCATGCCTGCCTCCTCTGTCAGCCTGCCAGGGCAGAGGGAGAAATACACACAGCCTGCAGGAGGGCGAGCTGGTAGTGCAGCTCAGACTGCAGCTGCTACCACAGCGTAGTGTGGGCTGCTATACCGCTTTCACTACATAATGCAGTGAAAAAAAATAGCTACGGTAATGACATTGCTGCCAATTTCTGTTACCGTAACTACAGTGATAATGCAATTAAGGAACTAATATTACTTTATTCATCTCTGAATGGTCAGCTACAGAAGAACACCGCTGGAGCTGGTAGGGATTCAGTATGATGACTGACTTCTTCAGTCAACAACATGAATACAGTGCATGAAGGTGCTGTCATTTTACTTTGCATGGATTATTTTAGATTACATCAGATTATATTTCTGGGGGAAACACTGATGTGTATATGTGGCAAGATTTAAACAGAGCTTGGAAATATTCCATATTTGATCAAAAACATTCCTGCAATGTGAAACATGGATTGTTGTAGTGATTTTTCCATGTTTTAGCACTGTAACAGTTGTTGCTGGCTATGAGAAGTCAGCACAGTTGCATGACTTCAGGATATATAACCCAAGGCATACAGACACACGCACACACAAACACATAAACACACACACATCAATGACAGTGACAAGACACACACACACACACACAGACACACACACACACACACACACACACACACACACACACAGTAACACACACTGTTCCAAGTCTATGAAGGAAAATTAACAAAGATTTAGCATGCACTACTGTACATCTAACAGACATGAGTGATACTCCAGTGAACTAACTTTAATCCACAGTAGCAATAGCACAGGAGCATTACTCAAGCACACCACTATTCAGCTCTTGGTTCAGAGTCAACAAAAATATTAATTATAAAAAAAGTTTCTTTAAAATCCCCAAAACCAATGATATGCTATTGCCAGGATGTCTCTCCTTTTTCTTGTGTGCTCAGAATTATCCCTCTGGGTTTGAACAGTGGGTCTCCTCTTTAGCTCTCTCTACTTTGAGGACACAGAACTCAATAACAGGCCAAGTCAGCGAGTGGAGAAGGGTAAACAATGGATC